>NC_056450.1:39560203-39692703 GCF_018296145.1 Oncorhynchus tshawytscha | reverse complement strand
ATTATGCTATTCTCTGATTTGAACCTTCTCTGTTTCATTCATCTATTCTCTGATTTCAAACTATTGGTCATTGCCATAATTCCAACTCGGCCATTGCAAGTTGCGTCCCTCTTGTTTCTTCCAATGTATAGAGAAATGAAGGAGAAAACGGTTGTACTGTGCTGCCGTGGCCATCCCATAGATGTCTCTCTCTTTGTACCAACGGGCGAATGACGATTGAACTCACTCTTTGATTTATCTAGTAGGTTTTCTCCGAGGATATCCTAGACTATTTATTTGGGATTTAATCATTCTCCCTCCCACCTCGTACTGCCCCGGTGTCAATTCGATTGTGAAAACGTACTCACAATCAACGGGTGTCTCAGGCATCGCTCGTTGATTACTCTGTTGTGACAAGGGTGTGAGTGGTTCAAATCAAATCAAATCCCTCTGAAAGGAGACTTCGAATAGGAGACAATGGACGAGATAAAAAAATAAAAGAGGATGTTATGCAGTAGACTGCAGTCCAACTAACATCAATCAAATTACGTGGTTAGCAGATGTTATTGCGAGTGTAGCGAAATGCTTGTGCTTAATTTCCGACAGTGCAGTAAAATCTAACAATTCCACAACACCTAATACACACAAATCTAAGTAAAGCAATGGAATAACAAAATATGCATATAAATATATGGATGAGCAATGACCAAGCAGCATAGGCAAGATGCAATAGATGCTATAAAATACAGTATATACATATGAGATGAGTAATGCAATATATGTAAACTTTATTAAAGTGGCATTATTAAAGTGACTAGTGATCCATTTATTAAAGTTGTCAATAATTTAAAGTCTGTATGTAGGCAGCAGCCTTTCTTTGTTAGTGATGGCTGTTTAACATCAGCCTTGAGATAGATGCAATTTTTCAGTATCTCTTTCCCAGCTTTGATGCACCTGTACTGACCTTGCCTTCTGGATGGTAACAGGGTGAACAGGTAGTGGCTCGGGTGGTTGTTGTCCTTGATGATTTTGTTGGCCCTCCTGTGACATCGGGTGCTGTAGGTGTCCTGGAGGGCAGGTAGTTTGCCTAAGGGGTGAGTTGTGCAGATTGCACCACCTTCTGGAAAGCCCTGCGGGTGTGGACAGTGCAGTTGCCGTACCAGGCGGTGAAACAGGATGCTCTCAATTGTGCATCTGTAAAAGTTTGTGAGGGTTTTAGGTGACAAGCCACATTTCTTCAGCCTCCTGTGGTTGATGAGGCGCTGTTGCGGCTTCTTCACCACACTGACTGTGTGGGTGGACCATTTCAGTTTGTCCGTGATGTGTATGCCGAGGCACTTAAAACTTTCCACCTTCTCCACTGCTGTCCCGTCGATGTGGATAGGGGGATGCTCCCTCTGCTGCTTCCCGAAGTTCACAATCATCTCCTTTGTTCATTGACGTTGAGTGAGAGGTTGTTTTCCTGACACCACACTCCGAGTGCCCTCACCTCCTCCCTACAGGTTGTCTCGTCGTTGTTGGTCATCAAGCCAACTACTGTTGTGTCGTCTGCACACTTGGCGATTAAGTTGGAGGTGTGCATGGCCACGCAGTCATGAGTGAACAGGGAGTACAGGAGGGGGCTGAGCACGCACCCTTGTGGGGCCCCAGTGTTGAGGATCAGCAAAGTGGAGATGTTGTTTCCTACCTTCACCACCTGGGGGCGTCAGCCAGAAGTCTGTAATAATAGCGTTACTACTACTTATTGTTAGTTTGTTTCCGTTTTTTGGATCCCGATTAGCTCTTGTAGAGGCAGCAGCTACTCTTCCTGTGGTCCACTACAGTAGACTACTTTTATAACAGCTGTGTTTAGATATTATGACACTGTAAAGACTATTATATTGATTTAAGGGTCTTTATCATTACAAATGCCTTTATGGATGCAATTAAATAAACTGTGTCCATCCTTAGCCTTTATAAATGATCAATTAAATTGAATTGAATGACACTAAGTTAATTTATATATGTGATAGTCAGAAATCAACACTGATTTTAAAACGAGTCATTATCATTATAGACAAAATAAGTATATCCAGTGTGGAATCAATGGTCCCAGGATCAATTACTATATATGTAGGCCTTCTCGCCCTAGTCGTGCTCCAAATGGCACTCTTTTCCTTAGTACACTACTTTAGGTTGTGGTCAAAAGTAATGCACTAAATAGGGAACAGGGTGCCATTTGGGATGAATCCCCAGTTTTCTGTCTGTGTTAGAGCAGTGTCTGTGGAACACTCAGCAATGTGAGGTCTGGGCTCACCAGTGAGTGAGTGATGGCTCTTGTCCTGTCTCTGGTTCAAAGGTGGAGAGAGAGAGAAAGAGACAGAGAGAGAGAGAGAGAGACAGACATACAGACAGACAGAGAGAGAGCCAGAGAGAGAGAGAGGGAGAAAGAGAGAGAGACAGAGCGAGAGAGAGGGAGAGAAAGAGAGAGAGACAGAGCGTGAGAGAAGGAGAGCGAGAGAGAGAGACAGAGAGAAGGAGAGAGAGAGAGACAGAGAGAGAGAGGGGGAGAGAGAGACAGACAGAGCGAGAGAGAGGGAGAGACAGAGAGAGAGAGAAAGAGCTACATTAAGAGGGAAAGGGGTCCCAGATGGTGTACTGTGCTCTGACACTCACTTACATAACATTGAATAGGCAGGAGCTAGATTAGGGCAGGGAGCTAGATTCGGGCAGGGAGCTAGATTAGGGCATAGAGCTAGATTAGGGCATGGAGCTAGATTAGGGCATGGAGCTAGGTTAGGGCAGGGAGCTAGATTAGGGCAGGGAGCTAGGTTAGTACAAGGAGCTAGGCTAGGGTAGGGAGCTAGATTAATGAAGGGAGCTAGGCTAGGGCAGGGAGCTATGCTAGGGCAGGAAGCTAGGCTAGGGAAGGAAGCTAGGTTAGTACAAGGAGCTAGGCTAGGGCAGGGAGTTTAGGCAAGGAGCTGGGGAAGGGAACAAGGCTAGGGCAGGGAGCTAGGTTAGGGAAGGGAGCTAGGTTAGTACAAGGAGCTAGGCTAGGTTAGGGAGCTAGATTAATGAAGAGAGCTAGGCTAGGGCAGGAAGCTAGGCTAGGGAATGAAGCTAGGTTAGGGCAGGGCGCTAGGTAAGTACAAAGAGCTAGGCTAGGGTAGGGAGCTAGGTTAGGGCAGGGAGCTAGGTTAGGGCAGGGAGCTAGGTTAGTACAAGGAGCTAGGCTAGGGTAGGGAGCTAGATTAATGAAGGAGGCTAGGGCAGGGAGCTAGGCTAGGGCAGGGAGCTAAGGCAAGGAGCTGGGGCAGGGAGCTAGGCTAGGGCAGGGAGCTAGGTTAGGGCAGGGAGCTAGGTTAGTACAAGGAGCTAGGCTAGGGAGCTAGATTAATGAAGGGAGCTAAGCTAGGGCATGGAGCTAGGCTAGGGCAGGGAGCTAGGGCAGAGAGCTAGGCTAGGGCAGGGAGCTAGGCTAGGGCAGGTAGCTAGGCTAGGACAGGGACCTAGGTTGGAACAGTGAGCTAGATTAGGGCAGGGAAATAGGCTAGGACAGGGACCTAGGTTTGTGCAAGGTGCTAGGCTAGGGCAGGGAGCTAGTGAAGGGTGCTAGGCTAGGGCAGGGAGCTAGGCTAGGGCAGGAGCTAAGGCAGGGAGCTAGGGAAGGGAGCTAGGCTAGGGCAGGGAGCTAGGGTAGGGAGCTAGTGCAGGGAGCTAGGCTAGGACAGGGAGCTAAGGCAGGGCTAGCTAGGGCAGGGAGCTAGCTAGGGAAGGGAGCTAGGCTAGGGCAGGGAGCTAAGGCAGGGAGCTAGGGAAGGGAGCTAGGCTAGGTCAGGGAGCTAGGGCAGGGAGCTAGGGCAGGGAGCTAGGCTAGGGCAGGGAGCTAGGGAAGGGAGCTAGGCTAGGGCAGGGAGCTAGGGTAGGGGGCAGCTAGGGCAGGGAGCTAGGCTAGGGCAGGGAGCTAAGGCTAGGGGAGCTAGGTTAGGTCAGGGAGCTAGGCTAGGGCAGGGATCTAAGGCAGGGAGCTAGGCTAGGTCAGGGAGCTAGGCTAGGTCAGGGAGCTAGGCTAGGGCAGGGAGCTAAGCTAGGTCAGGGAGCTAGGCTAGGTCAGGGAGCTAGGTCAGGGAGCTACGTCATGGTAGGGCAGATTTGCTGTAGATGGAGGGGGTGAAAAGGATATGTGATACTTACAGAAACAAAAATAATACAGTACATATTTTTTTTCTCCTGTTTAAAAAAAAATCCCCATTTGCTCTTGTAGAGGCAGCAGCTACACTTCCTGGCGTCCACTACAGTAGACTACTTTTAACAGCTGCATTTATATTTTATGACACTAATAATGATATTTCCAGAATAAATACATAACTGTCAAGACAATTATATTGATTTAATGGTCTTTAACATTACAAATGCCTTTATGGATGCAATTTAATAAACTGTGTCCATCCTTAGCCTTTAGAAATGATCAATTATATTGAATCAAAGTTAATTTCCCTATATAAGTGATAGTCAGAAATCAATACTGATTTTAAAACAGGTCGTTAACAGTATATACAAAATAAGTGTGTCCAGTGTAGAATCAATGGTCCCAGGATCAATTACTATATATGTAGGCCTTCTCTCCCAGGTCATACTCCAAATAGCACCCTTTTCCTTAGTACACTACTTTAGGCTGTGGTCAAAAGTAGTGCACTAAATAGGGAACAGGGTGCCATTTGGGATGAATTGTACATTTTCTGTCTGTGTTAGAGCAGTGTCTGTGGAACACTCAGCAATGTGAGGTCTGTGCTCACCAGTGAGTGAGTGATGGCTCTTGTCCTGTCTCTGGTTCAAAGGTGGAGAGAGAGAGAAAGAGACAGAGAGAGAGAGAGAGAGAGAGAGAGAGAGAGAGAGAGGTCCCAGATGGTGTACTGTGCTCTTACACTCACTTACATAACATTGAGTAGGCAGGAGACAGGCAGGCAGGGAGCTAGATCAGTACAAGGAGTTAGGTTTGGGCAGGGAGCCGAGTTAGGTTAGGGTGGGGAGTTAGGTTTGTGCAGGGAGCCAAGATAGGGCATGGAGTTAGGTTAGGGCAGGGAGCTAGGGCAGGGAGTTATGTTAGGGCAGGGAGCTAGGTTAGGGCAGGGAGCTAGCTTAGGGCAAGGAGCTAGGGGAGGGAGCTAGGCTAGGGCAGGGAGCTAGGCTAGGGCAGGGCAGATGTGCTGTAGTTGGAGGAGAAGAGGATATATGATACTTACAGAAACAAAATATGACGGGAATATCATTTTTAGTTGGCTAAAACAGCTCCAACTTGAGAAAACTTGGGCAAAAATTCAGTCAACATCAAATATGTTTGCTCAAATTGTCACATATTTTCATCCAACTGGAAATTATTATTTGGACCTCTTTCCTAAAGAAAGGTTGTGGAACTAGTTACACACATAATGCTTTTAACATACAATGTTTCAATTTGCATATTTGACATACAGTGCATTTGGAAAGTATTCAGACCCCTTCCCTTTTTCCACATTTTGTTACGTTACAGCCTTATTCTAAAAAAAAAAAATCCTCATCAATCTACACACAATACCCCATATTGACAAAGTGAAAACAGGTCTTTAGATATTTTTGCTTTAAAAAAAATACTTATATACATGGGTGGCAGGGTAGCCTAGTGGTTAGAGTGTTGGACTAGTAACTGGAAAGTTGCAAGTTCAAACCCCCGAGCTGACAAGGTACAAATCTGTCGTTCTGCCCCTGAACAGGCAGTTAACCCACTGTTCCCAGGCCCTCATTGAAAATAAGAATTTGTTCTTAACTGACTTGCCTGGTTAAATAAAGGTAAAAAAAAAAAAAAATTCAGAGCCTTTGCTATGAGACTTGAAATTGAGCTCAGGTGGATCCTTTTTCCATTGATCATCCTTGAGATGTTTCTACAACCTGATTGAAGTCCACCTGTGTTAAATTCAATTGATTGGACATGATTTGGAAAGGCACACACCTGTCTATATAAGGTCCAACAGTTGACATAATAATGGCGACGGAGGAGATCGCTGCTGTTTTACGGTCCCCTAACCAATAGTGCTATTGTCTGTGTTTTATTTGTATTATTTGAGTTATTTGTAATTTATTTTGTACATAATGTTTCTGCCACCGTGTCTTATGACCGAATAGAGCTTCTAGATATCAGGACAGTGATTACTCACCCTGTACTGGAGGAATACTTTTTCTTCAACGAGTCGGATTTCAACGAGTCGACAAGGCCTTCATCCCCATCATTCGCAGGAGAAAGAGACAGAGATATCGGGGACGAAGGTCTGGGTGCCTTGTAAGGATCCGATGGCGAGTGTGTAATCTCCCTTTACCATCGGTCCTATTAGTCAATTTACAATCAATGGAAAATAAAATAGTAAATAGTAAACTACGATCACGTATATATTCTACCAACAAGACATTAAAAACTGTAATATCTTATGTTTCACCGAGTCGTGGCTGAATGACGACATGATTAACATACAGCTGCCGGCTTTTACGCTTTTTCGGCAGGATAGAACAGCGGCCTCTGGTAAGACAATGGGTTGAGGTCTTTGTATATTTGTAAACATCAGCTGGTGCTGCTCGCCTTAGGTAGAGTATCTCATGATAAACTGTAGACCACACTATTTACCAAGAGAGTTTTCATCTATATTCTTCGTAGCTGTCTATTTACCACCACAAACCGATTCTGGCACTAAGACCACACAATGAGCTGTATACGGCCTTAAGCAAACAGGAAAACGCTCATCCAGAGGCAGCGCTCCCAGTGACCGAGGACTTTAGTGCAGGGAAACTTAAATCCATTTGACCTAATTTCTACCAGCATTTGACATGTGCAACCAGAGGGAAAACAACTCTAGACCACCTTTACTCCACACACAGAGACGCTGACAAAGCTCTCCCTCGCCCTCCATTTGACAAATCTGACCATCATTCTATCCTCATGATTCCAGCTTACAAGCAAAAATGATAGCAGGAAGCACCAGTGACTCTGTCAATAAAAAAGTGGTCAGATGAAGCAGATGGTAAATTACAGGACTGTTTTGCTAGCTCAGACATAGGTATATGTTCCTCAATTCTTCCAATGGCATTGAGGAGTACACCACATCAGTCACTGGCTTCATCAATAAGTGCATCGATGACGTCGTCCCCACAGTGACCGAACGTACATAAACTCAGCAAAAATTATAAACATCCTCTCACTGTCAACTGCGTTTATTTTCAGAAAACTTAACATGTGTAAATATTTGTATGAACATAACAAGATTCAACAACTGAGACATAAACTGAACAAGTTCCACAGACATGTGACTAACAGAAGTGGAATAATGTGTCCCTGAACAAAGGGGGGGTCAAAATCAAAAGTAACAGTCAGTATCTGGTGTGGCCACCAGCTGCATTAAGTACTGCAGTGCATCTCCTCATGGACTGCGCCAGATTTGTCAGTTGTGAGATGTTACCCCGCTCTTCCAGCAAGGCACCTGCAAGTTCCCAGTCATTTCTGGAAATGGCCCTAGCCCTCACCCTCCCAACCAACAGGTCCCAGACATGCTCAATGGGATTGAGATCCGGGCTCTTCGCTGGCCATGGCAGAACACTGACATTCCTGTCTTGCAGGAAATCACGCACAGAACGAGAAGTATGGCTAGTGGCATTGTCATGCTGGAGGGTCATGTCAGGAAGGGTACCACATGAGGGAGGAGGAGGATGTCTTCCCTGTAACGCACAGCGTTGAGATTGCCTTCAATGACAACAAGCTCAGTCCGATGACACTGTGTCACACCGCCCCAGCCCATGAAGGACCCTCCACCTCCAAATCAATCCCGCTCCAGAGTACAGGCCTCGGTGTAACACTCATTCCTTCGACGATAAACGGGAATCCAACTATCACCCGTGGAGAGACAAAACTGCGACTCGTCAGTGAAGAGCACTTTTTGCCAGTCCTGTCTGGTCCAGCAACGGTGGGTTTGTGCCCATGGGTGACATTGTTGCCGGTGATGTCTGGTGAGGACCTGCCTTACAACAGGCCTACAAGCCCTCAGTCCAGCCTCTCTCAGCCTATTGCGGACAGTCTTAGCACTGATGGAGGGATTGTGCATTCCTGGTGTAACTCGGGCAGTTGGTGTTGCCATCCTCTACCTGTCCCGCAGCTGTGATGTTCGGATGTACCGATCCTGTGAAGATGTTGTTACAAGTGGCCTGCCGCTGCGAGGACGATCACCTGTCCGTCCTGTCTCCCTGTAGCGCTATCTTAGCCGTCTCACAGTATGGACATTGCAATTTATTGCCATGGCCACATCTGCAGTCCTCATGCCTCCTTGCAGCATGCCTAAGGCACGTTCACACAGATGGCAGGGACCCTGGGCATCTTTCTTTTTGTGTTTTTCAGAGTCAGTATAAAGGCCTCTTTAGTGTTCTAAGTTTTCATAACTGTGACCTTAATTGCCTACCGTCTGTAAGCATTTAGTGTCTAAATGACCGTTCCACAAATGCATATTCATTAATTGTTTATGGTTCATTGAACAAGCATGGGAAACAGTGTTTAAACCCTTTACAATAAAGATCTGTGAAGTTATTTGGATTTTTCCGAATCATCTTTGAAAGACAGGGTCCTGAAAAAGGGCTGTTTTCCTCAAACAGAAACCATGGATTACAGGCAACATCCGCACTGAGCTAAAGGGTAGAGCTGCCGCTTTCAAGGAGCGGGACTCTATCCCGGAAGCGTTTAATAAATCCGGCTATGCCCTCCGACGAACCATCAAACAAGCAAAGCGTCAATATAGGATTAAGATTGAATCTTACTACACTGGATCTGACGCTCATTGGTTGTGGCAGGGCTTTCAAACTATTACAGACTACAACCTCTCCCTCAACGCGATCAAGACAAAGGAGATGATTGTGGACTACAGGAAAAGGAGGACCGAGCACACCACATTAACATCGTCAGGGCTGTAGTGGAGCTGGTTGAGAGCTTCAAGTTCCTTGGTGTCCACATCACAAACAAATTATCATGGTCCAAACACACCAAGGCAGTCGTGAAGAGGGTATGACAAAGCCTATTCCCTCTCAGGAGACTGAAAAGATTTGGCATGGGTCCTCAGATCCTCAAAAGGTTCTACAGCTGCACCATCGAGAGCATGGTTGCATCACTGCATGGCAACTGCTCAGCCTCCGACTGCAAGGCACTGCAGAGGGTAGTGCGTACGGCCCAGCACATCACTGGGGCCAAGCTTCCTGCCATCCAGGACCTCTATACAAGGGGAGAAGGGCCTTGGTCAGGGAGGTGATCAAGAACCCTATGGTCACTCTACCTATGGTCACTCAGAGTTCCTCTGTGGAGATGGGAGACCCTTCAAAAGGACAACCATCACTGCATCAGGTCTGGAGGAAACCTGGCACCATCCCTTCGGTGAAGCATGGTGGTGGCAGCTTCATGTCGTGGGGAAGTTTTTCAGCTGCAGTGACTGGGAGACAAGTCAGGATTGAGGGAAAAATGAACAGAGAAAATTACAGAGAGATCCTTGGTGAAAACCTTCTCCAGAGAGCTCAGGACCTCAGACTGGAGCGACAGTTCACTTTCCAACAGGACAATAACCCTATGCACACCGCCAAGACAACGCAGGAGTGCCTTCGGGACAAGTCTCTGAATGTTCTTGAGTGGTCCAGCCAGAGCCCGGACCGGAACCCGATTGAACATCCTGAAAATAGCTACGCAGCAATGCTCACCATCCAACCTGACAGAGCTTGAGAGGATCTGCAGAGAAGAATGGGAGAAACCCCCCAAATACAGGTGTGGCAAGCTTGTAGCGTCATACCCAAGATGACTCAAGGCTGTAATAGCTGCCAAAGGTGCTTCAACAAAGTACTGAGTAAGGGGTCTGAATTTTTACGTAAATGTGATATTTCAGATATATATATATTTTTTATACATTTGCTAAAATTTCTAAAAAACTGTTTTTGCTTTGTCATTATGGGTTATTGTGTGTAGATTGATGAGAGAAAAAACTATTTAATCCATTTTAGAATAAGGCTGTAACATAACAAAATGTGGAAAAAGTCAAAGGGTCTTTATACTTTTTAAATATGGTTATATCAAGCTTTTTAATTCATACAGTAATTATTACTCAACATGTCCTCAGTTGGGATTTGAAGTCACAATCTTTTGGTTCACAGCATTCCAATCTTCCTGCTACGACTCCATGTCTGTGTGAATAATTGATTTCACCTGTAATGTGTCACTTTACACTTCAAAGTAAATCTCAGCTCTGTCAAAAGTACCCCCAAGAAAAACTATTTTATTGATCATAAGGAGCAGCATTAAAACAAAGTAATATGCCTCAACAACATTACAGAAAAACCTAAACTTCCTTAAATAAGAAAAATAAAATCAATGATGAGAAGATAGTCAGCGATTACTGATATTTGACACAGGCATGGTGGTTTAGCAGAAAGATTGGAATGCTGTGAACCAGAAGTTGGAACTAAGTTTTGCCCAACATTTTTTCGGTTTTGTTCAGCTAACAATTGGTTTTGTTCAGGTAACCGAAAAGTTTAGTAAACAAAGAAAATGCTGTGGTACCAGCTACTTAATAATAATTTGTTGAAACAACTACATTTGTCGGTGTTTATTATTATTTTACATTTATTTTTTACAGTGTATGACTGTCTCATTAGTGGGGTGAGCTGAGTGGGGGAAAGGTGTGTGACTGCCTCATTAGTGGGGTGAGCTGAGTGGGGGAAAGGTGTGTGACTGCCTCATTAGTGGGGTGAGCTGAGTGTGGGAAAGGTGTGTGACTGCCTCATTAGTGGGGTGAGCTGAGTGGGGGAAAGGTGTGTGACTGCCTCATTAGTGGGGTGAGCTGAGTGGGGAAAGGTGTGTGACTGCCTCATTAGTGGGGTGAGCTGAGTGTGGGAAAGGTGTGTGACTGCCTCATTAGTGGGGTGAGCTGAGTGTGGGAAAGGTGTGTGACTGCCTCATTAGTGGGGTGAGCTGAGTGGGGGAAAGGTGTGTGACTGCCTCATTAGTGGGGTGAGCTGAGTGTGGGAAAGGTGTGTGACTGCCTCATTAGTGGGGTGAGCTGAGTGTGGGAAAGGTGTGTGACTGCCTCATTAGTGGGGTGAGCTGAGTGTGGGAAAGGTGTGTGACTGCCTCATTAGTGGGGTGAGCTGAGTGGGGGAAAGGTGTGTGACTGCCTCATTAGTGGGGTGAGCTGAGTGGGGGAAAGGTGTGTGACTGCCTCATTAGTGGGGTGAGCTGAGTGGGGGAAAGGTGTGTGACTGCCTGCTTGGTTAGTGGGGGAAGGGGGAGGAGGTCTGTGACTGCCTGCTTGGTTAGTGGGGGAAGGAGGTCTGTGACTACCTGCTTGGTTAGTGGGGGAAGGGGAGGAGGTCTGTGACTACCTGCTTGGTTAGTGGGGGAACGGGGAGGAGGTCTGTGACTGCCTGCCTTCCAAATCAAATCAAATTTCAGGTGATTGTTTAATGCAGTCAGGTCGGAGTGTCTGCCTGCTTTGAGGGGTGAGAGAAGGGGAGGATAGGTACACCAATAACTACAAGGGGGGAAGGAACCACATGCTCATCTTCTATCAGACACTGATCACACCTGTCAATCATCACAATGAAGGATGTTGGTGATACTGAGAATGAGTCCCAAATTGTACCCTATTCCTAATGAAATACACTACTTTTGATCAGGGCCCTATGGGGAAAGTAGTGCACTACTTTTGATCAGGGCCCTATGGTTAAAGTAGTGCACTACTTTTGATCAGAGCCCTATGGTCAAAGTAGTGCACTACGGACACTGACAAACATTTATATCAGAATCTATCATATTTGATCTCCAGCACCTGCTCAAAACCATGTGATGTGTGTGTGTGTGTGTGTGTGTGTGTGTGTGTGTGTGTGTGTGTGTGTGTGTATGTGTGTGTGTTCTCTTTTCCTACAGACTCACCTTTCTGTATATGTAATTCCGCACTGGGTGTTGCCCAAAGAACAGCATGGGATGCAACAATGGGATTGACCAGTGTTTAATTTTTTTTTGTTTGTTTTCATTGTGATTAGATTAGTGCACTCCTATAATGTAGTGTTTGTTATTACACAAGAACATTATGTGTTGCAGTTACGTTAAACTGTGACCTGCTGTTTTAAGCTAAATATCTAATCTTGTGTTTAGTGTTTTTGGAGCCGTCAAGTAATTGCTGGTGAGGTAGAATGGTTGGTGGGGTTAGCTAGACAAACTCTAGCTCTCCTGGAAGTTGCCCAAAGTGCACAATCAAACCTGTGCTTTCTGTTTTTGAGGAGGACCACACAAAATGTTGGTTTCACCATTCTCTTAAACCGCATGTCTTGTTTGTATTAACAACTCATCATATCAGGGTGCAATGTGCTCTCAGTGTTCTTCCCTCGGTGTGTCCAGATCTCGCGAGCTTACATAAATTATTTACAGTCTGTTAACACGATGCTACCAAATGGCACTACATTCCCTATTTAGTGCACCACCCTCGGGTCAAAAGCAGTGCACTATATAAGGAATAGGGTGCCATTTGGGATGCATATCTCTTTTGCAGCTTTACTGAGTCCCAGAGCTAGAGAATAGATGAACAGAGATGCTGTGCTCAACATGGCATAAACAGAGCTCCGAATCAAATATATATTGTGTCTGGTTCTATGCTCCTAGGAGAGGAGAGGGAGGAATTACATGGAGTACAGTCAGTGAAGATATCAAATACAGCCTCATACCTGTCATAGCTTTCATCCCAAATGGCGCTTCACTCCCTACATAGTGAGCCCTGCTCTGGTGAAAAGGGGTGCACTATGTAGGGAATATGGTGCCATTTGGAACACAGCCATAGTGTGTGAAGAAAATGAAGGAATCGTTTGCTATCTAGGCACCTTGAATGACATGTCAACATTCTCTTCATACTTTCGGATTGGTTAGATAGGCTATATATGATTGGTTAGATAGGCGGTATCTGATTGGTTAGATAGACTATATCCCAGAGGCAGTGATAATGTATCTTGTTACATAGGCTGTATCTGATTGGTTAGATAGGCTTTATCTGATTGGTTAGATAGGTGGTATCTGATTTGGCTATTTCCCATAGGCAGGGGTAATGTATCTGGTTAGATAGGCTGTATCTGATTGGTTAGATAGGCTGTATCTGATTGGTTAGATAGGCTGTATCTGATTGGTTAGATAGGCGGTATCTGATTGGTTAGATAGGCTATTTCCCAGAGGCAGTGGTAATGTATCTGGTTAGATAGGCTGTATCTGATTGGTTAGATAGGCTGTATCTGATTGGTTAGATAGGCGGTATCTGATTGGTTAGATAGGCTATTTCCCAGAGGCAGTGATAATGTATCTGGTTAGATAGGCTGTATCTGATTGGTTAGATAGGCTGTATCTGATTGGTTAGATAGGCTGTATCGGATTGGTTAGATAGGCGGTATCTGATTGGTTAGATAGGCTATATCCCAGAGGCAGTGGTAATGTATCTGGTTAGATAGGCTGTATCTGATTGGTTAGATAGGCTGTATCTGATTGGTTAGATAGGCTATATTATTATATCAAAACTAGTGCACTATAGGGGATACGGTGCCATATGGAACATAGCCATAGAAGGCTCTATAGGGGATACAGTGCCATATGGAACATAGCCATAGAAGGCTCTATAGGGGATACAGTGCCATTTGGGACATAGCCATAGAAGGCTCTATAGGGGATACGGTGCCATTTGGGACATAGCCATAGAAGGCTCTATAGGTGATACAGTGCCATTTGGGACATAGCCATAGAAGGGTCTATAGGCGATACGGTGCCATATGGGACATAGCCATAAAATAAAGTACACAATAAGGACAAATGGCAACAGAAATAATGTAGTTATTAGTATTTATTGAATATTAACAGCTGATTTTCCAGAGGGAAGGGAAAATCATAAACCACTCTACGTTCCTGTAAAACAGCTGAGGTCTCGATGAACAGCTGAGGTCTCGATGAACAGCTGAGGTCTCGATGAACAGCTGAGGTCTCGATGAACAGCTGAGGTCTCGATGAACAGCTCAGGTCTCGATGAACAGCTCAGGTCTCGATGAACAGCTCAGGTCTCGACGAACAGCTCAGGTCTCGATGAACAGCTCAGGTCTCGATGAACAGCTGAGCGTTAGAATCAGGTGTGGTAGCACTGGGCTCGAATAAAATATGCCTGCATAACCCTGTGGCTGGTCAAAAGCAATTTTGGTAACTCCTGATACAAACACGGTGACAAATGATAAACTGTTGAGAAACACTACACAACTACAATTTTTATTTTAAGAATACATATTTACAAATCTTATATTGCACAGGTGCTCTAAATTCTTCAGCTACAAATGTTCTTAGCAATGATGTACACAGTTGTCCAAATCCAGTAAAAGAGCACACATTACCACAGTGATGAAAAAGTACCCAATTGACCTACTTGAGTAAAAGTGACAGTCACCCAGTAAAATACTACTTGAGTAAAAGTCTAAAAGTATTTGGTTTTAAATATACTTAAGTATTAAAAGTAAATGTAATCGCTAAAATATACTTAGTATCAAAAGTAAAACATAATTTCCAATTCCTTATACTGTATTAAGCAAGCACGATTTTCTTGTTTTAAACATTTACAGACAGCCAGGGGCACACTTCAACACTCAGACATCATTTAACAAACTAAGCATTTGTGTTTAGTGAGTCTGCCATATCAGAGGCAGTAGGGATGACCAGGGATGTTCTCTTGATAAGTGCGTGAATTAGACAATTTTACTGTCCTGCTAAGTACTCAAGTGTAACTATTACTTTTGGGTGTCAGGGAAAATATATGGAGTAAAAAGTACATTCTTTTCTTTATGAATGTAGTGGAATAAAAGTAAAAGTTGTCCAAAATATAAATAGTAAAGTACACATACTCCCAAAAAATACTTAGGTAGTACTTTAAAATGTATTCTTACTTAAGTACTTTACACTACTGCATTCCCACATTTAGTATACATTTTAAAACAGATGGGAGTACTCAGATTTAGAACAGAACATAGATAAGTGCTACTGATGGTGTGTGATGTACTGTGTGCATCAGCGGCGGTCAGTGCCGTTTAAGATGAGGGAGGACAATTTTTAAAAATGTATGAGTACGGCCTTTTTTCTATTACAACATGTTGGATGACTGTCATTCATCTTATATTCACCCAACTCAATGTAACAGCGATAGGTTTAGGCTACTACATGGTACTCAAATGTTCCCTACACCCATCATCATGAGTTTGCTACAACCTAGCCTACGAATGAAAGTTTACAACGTAGGTGATCAGGTCGAGATAAATTAGAGTAATCAAGGTGACAGACAGTGACACATTCAATACCGCCTTGCACACTCTTGCCTGCATCTAGCTGATCTAGGTTGCAATCATTACTCCAACAGTTGCAAACAAGTTTCTATTGGACAAATTAGGTACAGGTAATCCTGTTTCGTTCCATTTGCTTTTGTTTAAGAAACATTTTTCAACTGAATCGGAGGAATGAATACATCCGTGATCACGCGCAAATACAGAACAAGCAGCCACATATACACCGCATGATCACTTGTATATATAATTCCATCTGGCAACTACAATCTCTCCTCCTCTCACCTTTTCCCTTCACTTGTGGACTTCAGTGCACAATACAACAGCTGTCTGTGACCAGGCGAAACCTTCCAAGCATAGCTACAAGGACTAACGTGTTAGTAACCCAATCATGCAGTACAGTGTACAGCAGGCAGTCTAGCAGTTACACCGGCGGGCCAATAAATAAAAAATGTAAATAGTCAGGTGGCCATTTGATTAATTGTTCAGCAGTCTGATGGCTTTGGGGTAGAAGCTGTCATAGACTTGGTGCTCCGGTACTAGCTAAAGTACCTGGTGTTTGAGTAGGCTAAACTAGCTAGCTGCATTTGCTAGTTAAGTAAGTGAAAATAAAACATCTCTTTCTTGCTTCTCCTTAATTTTAGAAGAAATGAATTTGTTCAAAACTGTTCAACTATTGCCCTTCTCTCTCTTTGAATCAACTACTCACTACATTTTATGCGCTGCAGGGCTAACTAGCTGTAGCTTATGCTTTCAGTACTAAATTTATTCTCTGAACCTTTGATTGGCTAGACAACATGTCAGTTCATGCTGCAACAGCTCTGATAGGTTGGAGGACATCCTCTGGAAGATATCATAAATACTGTGTAAGTATATGGAAGGGGGTGAGAACCAAGAGCCTGACAGATTTTGTATAGAAGTTAATGTAACAAGAGGAGGACGGAAGCTAGCTGTCTTCCGGCTACACCATGGTGCTACCCTAGAGACTGCTGTTGAAGCTATTGTAGAGCTTCATTGCAAAACAGTGGGTTTTGATCAATTATTTGTTGATGTGAATGTATTTCATATTGTTTTATCTAAAAATAATAACTTTTTTAATGTTTCACTATTTTCATTTTTCTTAAATTCACTGAGGAGGGTGGTCCTCCCCTTTTTCCTCTGAGGAGCCTCCACTGGTGTGCATATGAATTAATAAGTCGTTTGTTAGCTCCAGGTGAGCCAGCTTGACACATTTCTTAGCTTCTCAAATGACAGAAAGTGGCACCTGTAAAGGAGAAACGTTTACAACCTTCTTTTATTGATTTTTATTTATTTCACCTTTATTTAACCAGGTAGGCTAGTTCTCATTTGCAACTGTGACCTGGCCAAGATAAAGCATAGCAATTCGACACATACAACAACACAGAGTTACACATGGAATAAACAAAACATAGTCAATCATGTGTAACTTATCGCATGCATTACTACCGTAGGGATGGTGTGCATCTGACAGATGAGGGCAACTACTTCTTCCTTGAGAGTTTAAGAGCTGGTCTCTCCATCATTCTCTCCTCTAGAGCAGAAAGACAGGCTCACTAGTGCTAGTACACGTCATACTCCCTGTCCCTTGCCACTCAACGACACCCAACGAACCCAAAGCCTCTTTTAAGAGACACCTAATAAATTACAATAAGCACACACTGTGCGTGCGTGTGCACGTTGGTGTGTGTGTGTTTCGGGAAAGGGCTGTCAAAAACAAACATATACATGAAAGAGAAGGGTCAAAATATCCCTGAACCCAGGACCGTCAAATCCCAGGGCGGTGATGCTAACCGCTAAGCTATGAAATGGCAAAAGGGTTGTTTTTTGAACGAGTTAAGACTTACTATGTGAGCTAAGAAACTCAACAACTCTGCCGTTTGACTAAGTTCCCCATCATGTTGTAGGTTAATTACTTACACGAAATGATTCATCTGCTGTTTCAGAGGTTTTTACAATTTTTAAGCTCGAGACCCAAATGAGAAATGTAGTGTCCTCGAAACGACCGAGATTATGTCAACTTGATATTACTAAAATGGACGGTCTGGTGATGACGGCGCATGTTTGTTCCAAAATATTTTTGTTAATTGCTCAGTACTGATTGAAAGTTTATATCCTTGGAAAAAACAAAAAAACTAAGTAGAGTTTAAAACAGTTACATTTTATGACAGAGCTAACCAAATTAGCAAGAAATGATCATTATGATGCTGCTTTGTGTGCAACCTGCTTTGTGTGCAACCTGCACCCGTGCTACTTTTAGCTTTTGGTTGAAAAGTAACTTGAGACAATTTGGATAAAAATAACAATAATTGAGATATTCCAATGTTATGGAAAAAGGGCTCATTTTGAATGAGTTAAACGTACCGACTGTAGAAAGCGCAACTGGATCTTCAGTTTATTCATTACCGAGGCCCAAATGAAAAGAGTTCAGCCAGCTTGTACAAGTCACTTTCAAAGCATGAGTAGGCTCTACACGCCAGCTCTTGAAGCCAGTAGTGATCGTATAGCGGTTAGAACTCTGAGTTGTGGCCTCAGCAACCCCGGTCCAAATCCGGGTCACCGCACTGCAATGTCATTTCAAAAGGGTTGTATTTTGAACGAGATCAAACTTACTGTGTAAGCGAAGAAACTCAACAACTGTGCTATTTGACCAAGACCCCAATTCATGGTAGGTTAATTACTTACATTATTACATTATCTCCTGTGTCAGAGGAGTTTACTATTTTCAAGCTCGACACCCAAATGTGAATTGCAGTGTCCTCGAACAACCAAAATAATAAAGAAATAATGTATGATTCTGAATGTTTACTGATATCTTGCCACCCACCTATCACATGTTAATAACCGAGTTGGGTCCAAAATCGTTGTTTCTGAATCCATGTCAGAGGTTCTTGAGTTTATTCATCTCGAGACCAAATGAAAATTGTACTGTCCTCGAATGACCATAATTAAGAAGAAATAGAATGCGATTACAAATGTTTACTGATATCTCGCTACCCACCTTTCACATGCTCAGGCCCACTTTGGGACCCAAAACATAGCTTAAGAAACCCTGTTGCTTGGCAATTGAAGGTGTCCTTATCGATTTCAATATTAGTAAATTACATTTGTTTTGTGACGTGTTTTTGCTAGACAGAGATATGGGTCAAATGAATGAGACTGGTTTGATTCAAATAGGTGTGGGAGTTCTTATCTGCAATAGATGTCATATAAATGGGTGCTGTGGCTTAGTTGGTTAAAGCGCCTGTCTAGTAAACAGGAGATTCTGAGTTCAAATCTCAGCAGTACCTTTTCAAGCATTTAATTGTACACATTGGTGAAGAAGGTCAGAGGGGAGTCCCCAAAACATAGCTTAAGAAACCCTGTTGCTTGACAATTGAAGGTGTCCGTATCTATTCCAATATTAGTAAATGACATTTGTTTTGTGACGTGTTTTTGCTAGACAGAGATATGGGTTAAATGAATGAGACTGGTTTGATTCAAATAGGTGTGGGAGTTCTTATCCGCAATAGATGTCATATAAATGGGTGCTGTGGCTTAGTTGGTTAAAGCGCCTGTTTAGTAAACAGGAGATTCTGAGTTCAAATCTCAGCAGTACCTTTTCAAGCATTTAATTGTACACATTGGTGAAGAAGGTCAGAGGGGAGTCCCAAAAACATAGCTTAAGAAACCCTGTTGCTTGACAATTGAAGGTGTCCGTATCTATTCCAACATTAGTAACTGACATTTGTTTTGTGATTTGTTTTTGCTAGACAGAGATATGGGTTAAATGAATGAAACTGGTTTGATTCAAATAGGTGTGGGAGTTCTTATCTGCAATAGATGTCATATATATGGGTGCTGTGGCTTAGTTGGTTAAAGCGCCTGTCTAGTAAACAGGAGATCCTGAGTTCAACTCTCAGCAGTACCTTTTCAAGCATTTGATTGTACACATTGGTGGAGAAGGTCAGAGGGGAGGGCACTCTTGTTTTCTCACCAATGGGTTTACAGAATTAGGCAAGTGGAGAGGAGAGAAGATGTGAGGAGGATGCAATTGAGATATTCCAATATTACAGAAAAAGGGCTCGATTTAAACGTACCGACTGTGGAAAGCGCAACTGGGTCTTCAGTTTATTCATTACCAAGGCCCAAATGAAAAGAGTTCAGCCAGCATGTACACGTCACTTTCAAAGCATGAGTAGGCTCTACACGCCAGCTCTTGAAGCCAGCAGTGATCGTATAGCGGTTAGTACTCTGAGTTGTGGCCTCAGCAACCCCGGTCCAAATCCGGGTCACCGCACTGCAATGTCATTTCAAAAGGGTTGTATTTTGAATGAGATCAAACTTACTGTGTAAGCGAAGAAACTCAACAACTGTGCTATTTGACCAAGACCCCATTTCCTGGTAGTTTAATTACTTACATTATTACATTATCTCCTGTGTTAGAGGATTTTACAATTTCAAGCTCGACACCCAAATGTGAATGGTAGTGTCCTCGACCAACCAATAATAAAGAAATAATGTATGATTCTGAATGTTTACTGATCTCTTGCGACCCACCTATCACATGTTAATAACCACGTTGGGTCCAAAATCGTTGTTTAAGAATCCATGTCAGAGGTTCTTGAGTTTATTCATCTCGAGACCCAAATGAAAATTGTACTGTCCTCGAATGACCATAATTAAGAAGAAATAGTATGCGATTACAAATGTTTACTGATATCTCGCTACCCACCTTTCACATGCTCAGGCCCACTTTGGGACCCAAAACATAGCTTAAGCAACCCTGTTGCTTGACATCTGAAGGTGTCCGTATCGATTCCAATATTAGTAAATTACATTTGTTTTGTGACGTGTTTTTGCTAGACAGAGATATGGGTCAAATGAATGAGACTGGTTTGATTCAAATAGGTGTGGGTGTTCTTAACCGCAATAGATGTCACATAAATGGGTGCTGTGGCTTAGTTGGTTAAAGTGCCTGTCTAGTAAACAGGAGATTCTGAGTTCAAATCTCAGCAGTACCTTTTCAAGCATTTAATTGTACACATTGGTGAAGAAGGTCAGAGGGGAGTCCCCAAAACATAGCTTAAGAAACCCTGTTGCTTGACAATTGAAGGTGTCCGTATCTATTCCAACATTAGTAACTGACATTTGTTTTGTGATGTGTTTTTGCTAGACAGAGATATGGGTTAAATGAATGAAACTGGTTTGATTCAAATAGGTGTGGGAGTTCTTATCCGCAATAGATGTCATATAAATGGGTGCTGTGGCTTAGTTGGTTAAAGCGCCTGTCTAGTAAACAGGAGATTCTGAGTTCAAATCTCAGCAGTACCTTTTCAAGCATTTAATTGTACACATTGGTGAAGAAGGTCAGAGGGGAGTCCCCAAAACATAGCTTAAGAAACCCTGTTGCTTGACAATTGAAGGTGTCCGTATCTATTCCAACATTAGTAACTGACATTTGTTTTGTGATTTGTTTTTGCTAGACAGAGATATGGGTTAAATGAATGAAACTGGTTTGATTCAAATAGGTGTGGGAGTTCTTATCTGCAATAGATGTCATATATATGGGTGCTGTGGCTTAGTTGGTTAAAGCGCCTGTCTAGTAAACAGGAGATCCTGAGTTCAACTCTCAGCAGTACCTTTTCAAGCATTTGATTGTACACATTGGTGGAGAAGGTCAGAGGGGAGGGCACTCTTGTTTTCTCACCAATGGGTTTACAGAATTAGGCAAGTGGAGAGGAGAGAAGATGTGAGGAGGATGCAATTGAGATATTCCAATATTACAGAAAAAGGGCTCGATTTAAACGTACCGACTGTGGAAAGCGCAACTGGGTCTTCAGTTTATTCATTACCAAGGCCCAAATGAAAAGAGTTCAGCCAGCATGTACACGTCACTTTCAAAGCATGAGTAGGCTCTACACGCCAGCTCTTGAAGCCAGCAGTGATCGTATAGCGGTTAGTACTCTGAGTTGTGGCCTCAGCAACCCCGGTCCAAATCCGGGTCACCGCACTGCAATGTCATTTCAAAAGGGTTGTATTTTGAACGAGATCAAACTTACTGTGTAAGCGAAGAAACTCAACAACTGTGCTATTTGACCAAGACCCCATTTCCTGGTAGTTTAATTACTTACATTATTACATTATCTCCTGTGTTAGAGGATTTTACAATTTTCAAGCTCGACACCCAAATGTGAATGGTAGTGTCCTCGACCAACCAATAATAAAGAAATAATGTATGATTCTGAATGTTTACTGATCTCTTGCGACCCACCTATCACATGTTAATAACCACGTTGGGTCCAAAATCGTTGTTTAAGAATCCATGTCAGAGGTTCTTGAGTTTATTCATCTCGAGACCCAAATGAAAATTGTACTGTCCTCGAATGACCATAATTAAGAAGAAATAGTATGCGATTACAAATGTTTACTGATATCTCGCTACCCACCTTTCACATGCTCAGGCCCACTTTGGGACCCAAAACATAGCTTAAGCAACCCTGTTGCTTGACATCTGAAGGTGTCCGTATCGATTCCAATATTAGTAAATTACATTTGTTTTGTGACGTGTTTTTGCTAGACAGAGATATGGGTTAAATGAATGAGACTGGTTTGATTCAAATAGGTGTGGGAGTTCTTATCTGCAATAGGTGTCATATAAATGGGTGCTGTGGCTTAGTTGGTTAAAGCGCCTGTCTCGTAAACAGGAGATTCTGAGTTCAAATCTCAGCAGTACCTTTTCAAGCATTTAATTGTACACATTGGTGAAGAAGGTCAGAGGGGAGTCCCCAAAACATAGCTTAAGAAACCCTGTTGCTTGACAATTGAAGGTGTCCGTATCTATTCCAACATTAGTAACTGACATTTGTTTTGTGATGTGTTTTTGCTAGACAGAGATATGGGTTAAATGAATGAAACTGGTTTGATTCAAATAGGTGTGGGAGTTCTTATCCGCAATAGATGTCATATAAATGGGTGCTGTGGCTTAGTTGGTTAAAGCGCCTGTCTAGTAAACAGGAGATTCTGAGTTCAAATCTCAGCAGTACCTTTTCAAGCATTTAATTGTACACATTGGTGAAGAAGGTCAGAGGGGAGTCCCCAAAACATAGCTTAAGAAACCCTGTTGCTTGACAATTGAAGGTGTCCGTATCTATTCCAATATTAGTAAATTACTTTTGTTTTGTGACGTGTTTTTGCTAGACAGAGATATGGGTTAAATGAATGAGACTGGTTTGATTCAAATAGGTGTGGGAGTTCTTATCTGTAATAGATGTCATATAAATGGGTGCTGTGGCTTAGTTGGTTAAAGCACCTGTCTAGCAAACAGGAGATCCTGAGTTCAAATCTCAGCAGTACCTTTTCAAGCATTTGATTGTACACATTGGTGGAGAATGTCAGAGGAGAGGGAACTCTGGTTTTCTCACCAATGGGTTTAGAGAATTAGAGATGATTTGAGGAGGATGCATTTGAGATATTCCAATGTCACGGAAAAAGGGCACTTTTTGAATGTGTAAAGCTCGACTGTTTCTTCACTTTATTCATTATCGAGACCAATATGAAAAGAGTTTAGCCAGCTTGTGCACATCACTTTCACAGCCTATGTAGGCTTTACATAGCCACCTCTTGTAGCCAGCTGTGATCGTATAGTGATTAGTACTCTGCGTTGTGGCTGCAGCAACCCTGGTTCGAATCCGGGTCACGGCACTGCAATGTAATTTCAGAAGGGTTGTTTTTTGAACAGGTTAAGACTTGCTAAGAAACTCAGCAACTGTGCCTTTTGACAAAGTTCACCAGCATATCGTAGGTTAATTAGTTACACGAACTGATTCATCTGAAATCATTCATCTACTGTTTCAGAGGTTTTTACCATTTTTAAGCTCGAGAGCCAAATGAGAAATGCAGTGTCCTCGAACGACCAACATTATGAAGAAATAGTGTATGATTCTGAATGTTTACTCATATCTCGCGACCCACCTATGACATGTTAATAACTGCTTTGGGTCCCAAATCATAGTTTAAGAATCCATGTCAGAGGTTCTTGAGTTTACTCATCTCGAGACCCAAATGAAAAATGTACTGTCCTCGAATGACCAATATTAGTAAAAGATATTTCTTTTGTGATTTTAATAGACAGCTATTTGAATCAAACCAGTCTCCTTCATTTAACCCATATCTCTGTCTAGCAAAATCAGTAAAATAAATGCACATTGGAATTTGTACCTTCAATTTTAAGCAACAGGGTTTCATAAGCTATGTTTTGGGTCCCAAAGTGGGCCTGAGCATGTGAAAGGTGGGTAGCGAGATATCAGTAAACATTTGTAATCGCATACTATTTCTTCTTAATTATGGTCATTCGAGGACAGTACAATTTTCATTTGGGTCTCGAGATGAATAAACTCAAGAACCTCTGACATGGATTCTTAAACAACGATTTTGGACCCAAAGCGGTTATTAACATGTGATAGGTGGGTCGCAAGATATCAGTAAACATTCAGAATCATACATTATTTCTTTATTATTTTGGTTGTTCGAGGACAATACAATTCACATTTGGGTGTCGAGCTTGAAAATGGTAAAATCCTCTAACACAGGAGATAATGTAATAATGTAAGTAATTAACCTACCGTGAAATGGGGTCTTGGTCAAATAGCACAGTTGTTGAGTTTCTTCGCTTACACAGTAAGTTTGATCTCATTCAAAATACAACCCTTTTGAAATGACATTGCAGTGCGGTGACCCGGATCTGGACCGGGGTTGCTGAGGCCACAACTCAGAGTACTAACCGCTATACGATCACTGCTGGCTTCAAGAGCTGGCGTGTAGAGCCTACTCATCCTTTGAAAGTGACGTGTACAAGCTGGCTGAACTTTTTTCATTTGGTCGTCGGTAATGAATCAACTGAAGACCTGGTTGCGCTTTCCACAGTCGGTACGTTTAACTCATTCAAAATGAGCCCTTTTTCCGTAATATTGGAGTATCTCAATTGCATTCTTCTCACATCTTCTCTACTCTCCACTTGCCTAATTCTCTAAAACCATTGGTGAGAAACCCAGAGTGACCTCCCCTCTGACCTTCTCCACCAATGTGTACAATCAAATGCTTGAAAAGGTACTGCTGAGATTTGAACTCAGGATCTCCTGTTTACTAGACAAGCACTTTAACCAACTAAGCCACAGCACCCATTTGTATGACATCTATTGCAGATAAGAACTCCCACAGCTATTTGAATCAAACCACTCTCATTCATTTAACCCATATCTCTGTTAGCAAAAACACGTCACAAAACAAATGTCATTTACTAATATTGGAATCGATATGGACACCTTCAATTGTCAAGCAACAGGGTTTCATAAGCTATGTTTTGGGTCCCAAAGTGGGCCTGAGCATGCGAAAGGTGGGTAGCGAGATATCAGTAAACATTTGTAATCGCATACTATTTCTTCTTAATTATGGTCATTCGAGGACAGTACAATTTTCATTTGGTCTCGAGATGAATAAACTCAAGAACCTCTGACATGGATTCTTAAACAACGATTTTGGCCCCAAAGCGGTAATTAACATGTGATAGGTGGGTCGCAAGATATCAGTAAACATTCAGAATCATACATTATTTCTTTATTATTTTGGTTGTTCGAGGACAATACAATTCACATTTGGGTGTCGAGCTTGAAAATGGTAAAATCCTCTAATACAGGAGATAATGTAATAATGTAAGTAATTAACCTACCGTGAAATGGAGTCTTGGTCAAATAGCACAGTTGTTGAGTTTCTTCGCTTACACAGTAAGTTTGATCTCATTCAAAATACAACCCTTTTGAAATGACATTGCAGTGCGGTGACCCGGATCTGGACCGGGGTTGCTGAGTCCACAACTCAGAGTACTAACAGCTATACGATCACTGCTGGCTTCAAGAGCTGGCGTGTAGAGCCTACTCATCCTTTGAAAGTGACGTGTACAAGCTGGCTGAACTTTTTTCATTTGGGCCTCGTAATGAATCAACTGAAGACCCGGTTGCGCTTTCCACAGTCGGTAGGTTTAACTCATTCAAAATGAGCCCTTTTTCGGTAATATTGGAGTATCTCAATTGCATTCTTCTCACATCTTCTCTACTCTCCACTTGCCTAATTCTCTAAACCCATTGGTGAGAAAACCAGAGTGCCCTCCCCTCTGACCTTCTCCACCAATATGTAAAATGAAATGCTTGATAAGGTACTGCTGAGATTCATACTCTGGATCTTCCTTTTACTAGACAGGAGCTTCAACCAACTAAGCCACAGCTATAGATGGAATTTTGATATATAGCATTAGCATGTGAGAGGTGTGTCGCAAGATATGAGTAAACGTTCGAGGACAATACATTTTTTATTTGTGTAGATTAATCAGATAATGTAAATCATTAGAGAGGGAGAGAGATAGAGACAGCAAGAGATAAGAAAGAGAATGGGAGTCAGATGTGAGTGAGCATAAATTAGTCCTTCATTAAAACTATTTCAAACACTCAGTCTCTCCCAATCTCCTCTCTCTCTCTCTCTCTCTCTGAGAGACATTGATGTTGACAGTCTGAAAGGGTCCAGCTACATTTACATATTGCAGATGGAAATTATATTTACACTATTCTGCTGAGTATTATTCTGACTGAGTGCAAGCGGGGGATTGTACTGCATTCACAGGACAGCAAACCAAATTTCCTTTTAATTTGACATGAAACAAGCTACAGCCAGGGAAATAAGAGATATCTGCTATTTCAAGCGATCATTTTTCATGCTTGTGGGTTTCATGTTTTCATTGAAACCGAGGAGGGGAGGTCAATAATATGAATGCCAGGGTATCAAGGGTAAGTGCAACTCTGAAATAGCAATGATACTATGAAATATACAACACACTTTCAATGTCAATGAAGGAAAAGTAATCCATTTCCTATGGTCTGTACAACTGGAGGAGTTGGTGCTCGGCCTTTCTGTTATGATTCTGTTCTCCTGTACTTCTTGCTGCCCTACAATATTAAAGGCTGACATTCTCTGTAATGATTCTGCTATTTTAATCAAAACAACATAACTACAACTCACATTCC
This sequence comes from Oncorhynchus tshawytscha, assembly GCF_018296145.1. Lineage (NCBI taxonomy): Eukaryota > Metazoa > Chordata > Actinopteri > Salmoniformes > Salmonidae > Oncorhynchus > Oncorhynchus tshawytscha. Next base: position 39,666,289 of record NC_056450.1, on the reverse strand, counting down.
CCAACAATGTCACACACACACACACACACACACACACACACACACACACACACACACACACACACACACACACACACACACACACACACAATATAACGTAACTATATCACCTAGTACCAAGGATCACCAGCCTACACAACATTAAATACAACTTTTGAAATATGACTCAAAGCAGCACAACATCCCTTCTACAGTGTACCAGCAGAAACAACATGTTTGACCTAGATTTCTCTCTCTCTCACCCACATGCACACACACATGCACACACACGCATGCAAAAACACACACTTGTCAAAATCCCTGCTTTCTAAAGCATCTTTTGAAAGAGGAATCGGGTCAAGTGATTGCAGCAGCCAAGTTGCACCCGGTTTTAGAATTCTGATATTCAGCTGAAAAGATGTGACCGTTGTCAGAAATACTACAACATTGGTTTTTATTTTGGCAGAAATATTCAGTTTAATTGAAAATAATTCATTAAAAACTACTTTGCCTACAAACTTCCTCAGTCCAAATGAATCTAAGTCTAATAGTCACCTCTTGGATGCTGTAGCCTGGTTTTAATCCAAAGTCTAGGTTTGGGCAAAATTCTGATGACCCTAATGTTAATGACCCTATCAAAAATACAGTGTAGATGATCTCAGTAATGGTTAGAAGCATCATGAGGAGAGGCAGGGAGTGTGTTTGTAACGCCGGGTGAGTGATGAGTGAGGAGTCAAATGCAGAGAGCGAAGTGAACGGGAAAAACGCTTTAATGTCCTTCAAAACGTAACAGGTCCAAACATGGGTGAATGCCCTAAAACACTGGCGCTAAACAAACCCAAAACCTAGTTACAAACACTGGACAGCGAAAACCCAAAACCTAGTTACAAACACTGGACAGCGAAAACCCAAAACCTAGTTACAAACACTGGACAGCGAAAACCCAAAACCTAGTTACAAACACTGGACAGCGAAAACCCAAAACCTAGTTACAAACACTGGACAGCGAAAACCCAAAACAAACACGATACATCACCAAACATAACAAACCAACAAGCCACACAAACACCAGCGGGCAAAACGAACTTAAATAACACCCATCCCAAAACCCCAACAAGGAACAGGTGAAAACAATTAGACAAAAACAAACCAAAAGGAAAAAGGGATCGGTGGCAGCTAGTAGACCGGTGACGACGACCGCCGAGCGCCACCCGAACAGGAAGGGGAGCCACATTCGGTGGTATTCATGACAGTGTTGTGATCCTCCAATCATTGGTGTGATATTGTCTTAAATACTGCATATGAATTATACTGAGATTTGAGTTTAACATTGAGCTTCTTACAATACATATGTTTGACAGGGTTTTCACCATCCATAGGGACAGGAGTTTTTCTAAACCATATCACCTGATTAGAAAAACTGTCCTCATAATTTTTTAACTATGCAAATCAGTTTAGAACAAATTCTTACTTACAATGACAGCCTAGGAACAGGGGGTTTAATTGCCTTGTTCAGGTGCAAAACAACAGATTTTTACTTGGTCAGCTTAGGGATTTGATTTAGCAACCATTCAGTTACTGGCCCAAGGCTCTTACCACTAGGCTACCTGCCACCCCGCAACCCATCAGAGCCCATACAAAACCTTAGAACAACTAATTAATCTGTCATAACCTCTGTCATACCCGAAAGGGTCTGGATTTAAACCTGGTTAGGTTACCAAATCACGAAAAACTCAGAGCCCAAGCAAAAAAAAACATTTTACCCCAACAATCTGGGACATGTGGTGCCAGATCTAACTACATGACTACAGAGTTATTTTATTTAAAATTACATTATTATAAAAATATACTATGAAGCTAGAAGATTAGATATTCGATTATGAAATTATTTAAGAAAATTGGTGAAAAATCACAATACATTTTTTTTTTAAAGCTAGTTGTCCATTTTGTTAACTGTAGCAAATGGTAGTATTATTAAAGGGAATGAGATTAAGGGTTATTTATTTGTGTCATATATTTTGCCATTAAGATGTGGCCATGTGTTGCTTCTATGGAACTAAATAAATAAGATGTGGTGCCTCCTCTAGACGTGTGTTACGGTTTTCTTGCGGTGAAGGAGAGTCGGACCAAAATGCAGCGTGGTAATTTTCATTCATGTTTTAATAAATGATGAAAAGCGAACAATACAAAAACAACAAACGGAATGTGAAAACCTATACAGCCTATCTGGTGACAACAAACACAGAGACAGGAACAATCACCCACGAAATACTCAAAGAATATGGCTGCCTAAATATGGTTCCCAATCAGAGACAACGAAAATCACCTGCCTCTGATTGAGAACCGCCTCAGGCAACCATAGACTACTCTAGACAACCCTACTAAGCCACAATCCCATTACCTACTAAAACCCCAATACAAAAACACACCACAAAATAAACCCATGTCACACACTGGCCTGACCAAATAAAGAAAGAAACACAAAATACTAAGACCAGGGCGTGATAGAACCCCCTCCCAAGGTGCGGACTCCCGGCCACACACCTAAACCCATAGGGGAGGGTCCAGATGGGCGTCTGTCCACGGTGGCGGCTCCGGCTCTGGACGTGGACCCCACTCCAACCAAGTCTTAGTCCCCTTGTAACGCGTCCTAAGATTGGCGACCCTCGCCGCCGACCTTGGCCTAATAACCCTCACCAAGGACCCCACTGGACTGAGGGGCAGCTCGGGACTGAGGTAGAAGCTCGGGACTGAGGGGAAGCTCGGGACTGAGGGGAAGCCCAGTACTGAGAGGAAGCCTAGTACCGAGAGGAAGCCCAGTACTGAAAGGAAGCCCAGTACTGAGAGGAAGATCAGGCAGGTAGTTGGCTCTGGCAGATCCTGGCTAGCTGGTGGTTCTGGCAGATCCTGGCTGACTGGCGGTTCCGGCAGATCCTGGCTGACTGGCGGATCCTGGCTGACTGGCGGACCCTGGCTGACTGGCGGACCCTGGCTGACTGGCGGATCTGGAAGATCCTGGCTGACTGGCGGATCTGGAAGATCATGGCTGACTCGCGGATCCTGGCTGACTGGCAGATCTGGAAGATCATGGCTGACTGGCGGATCCTGGCTGAATGGCGGATCTGGAAGATTCTGGCTGACTGGCGGCTCTGGCTGCTCCATGCAGACTGGCAGCTCTGGCTGCTCCATGCAGACTGGCAGCTCTGGCTGCTCCATGCAGACTGGCAGCTCCATTCAGACTGGCAGCTCTGGCTGCTCCATGCAGACTGGCAGCTCTGGCTGCTCCATGCAGACTGGCAGCTCTGGCTGCTCCATGCAGACTGGCAGCTCCATTCAGACTGGCAGCTCTGGCTGCTCCATGCAGACTGGCAGCTCTGGCTGCTCCATGCAGACTGGCAGCTCTAAACAGGCGGGAGGCCCCGGCAGCGCTGGAGAGGAGGAAGGCTCTGGCAGTGCTAAACAGGTGAGGCGCACTGAAGGCCTGATGTGTGGTGCTGGCACTGGTGGTACTGGCCCGAGGACACGCATAGGAAGCCTGGTGCGGGGAGCTGCCACCGGAGGACTGGTGTGTGGAGGTGGCACAGGATGGACCGGACCGTGAAGGTGTACTGGAGAGCCTGAGAGCAGGGCTGGCACAGGACGTGCAAGGCTAGGGAGGTGCACAGGAGGCCTAGTGCGTGAGGCTGGCACAATCTTCACCAGCCGACTAACACGCACCTCAGGACGAGTATGGAGCGCTGACCCAGGTGCCATCAAATCCCCGACACGCTCCATCGGGCGAAATCCGTACCTAAAGCACCAACTCAGCAACTCCCTCATAACTCTCTCCTCCAATTTCCCCATTAACTCCTTCACAGTCTCTGCTTCGCTCACCTCCAACACCGGCTCTGATTCTGGTCTCCTCCTTGGCTACTCACGATAAACAGGGGGAGTTGGTTCAGGTCTGAACCCTGGCTCTGCCACACTCTCCCTGAGCCCCCCCCCAATACATTTTTGGGGGCTGACTCTCGGGCTTCCTTCCGCGCCGCCGTGCTTGTCTCTTTAACTCCATTCTCCTATAACCCTCTTCGCATTGCTCCAGCTAATCCCAGGCGGGCTCCGGCACTCTCCCTGGGTCGACCGCCCACCTGTCTATTTCCTCCCAAGGTTTTATTTTTAGAAAAAATAATTTATTACATTCAATACCTTTCATTCTTTACAACTCATAATTTTCATTCATACTTCAATAATGGTATTTTAATTTAACTAAACAAAAACCCCAAACAAAACCTCAGGGGAGCATCTTCCCTCCCCGTCATCCTACAAACTACCTTTCCCTATCTCCCCGTCCCTAATCTATCCCCTTACAAATCTAAATGACACCCAGCCCTAAACCCCCCTTCCACCTCTCCCGGGCAGCATGCTGCCCCCACTTCCTCTCCTCCCTCTTCATCCTCCCCCTCAAATCTCCTTCCACCCTCCTCACTATCCCTTCCACCCCCCAATCTCTCCCTGTCTTCACCATGTTCTGCCTGGCTTCCCACAGCCCCCGTTTAAAGAGACTCATGAGAAGTCAGAGCAGAAACCTGTCCCTATCCGTCCCTCTCGCTCTCCCTTCACCTCTCTCTATCCTGGCCCACGTCAATACAAAATCCCCCCTTACCAAACCTAACAACACCCGTGCCCTAGCCCATACTACTCCGGCAAAGGCACAGTCCCAAAAGACATGGCGCACAGTCTCCTCCCTGCCACAAGAGGATCTTGGACAGGTGGGGTATTGCACCAAACTATACCGGTACATGATGGAACGTACCGGCAAGCACTTATGGAGGCTCAACCAATTCAGGTCCTTGAGCCTGTTGTCCAGACCCCGCGCCTGCACCCCCTCCCAGACCACTTCCGAGATGCCCACTACAGGCGCCGGACTCCCTGCCTTTCTGACCTCCTCGTACAGGTGCCTGTGATCTAAACCTACTCGGGCAACTTCGACCTCAGGGTGCGCACGCAGCCACTTGGCCGCATGACCAAAGTGCCACGGCAGCTGTTCCGCCCGAGGACCCGTGTTAGACCACACCATTACGCTTCTCGCCTGATACGAGAAGAACACCCGCAGGAGGGTGTATCACTGGATGAGCAAGCTCCGTTAACAAGAAAAAAACAAAAATTGTGGTACCCCCCGGCTACCTCCCTCCCCGATGGGACAGAGCATGCGTGCCCTGGTGACCCACTCGCACCTGCCACTCCACATGACCTGAAACACAAGCCTCACTAGAGGCCTCCTCAGACAAGCCGGCAATGGGTAGATGTACGCCAAATACAAAAGAGACAGCAACACATCCACCTTTAGGACCAGGACTTTGCCCATAAAAGACAAATACCTAGCCTTCCACATTGCTAGCTTCCTCTGTACCACTGCGATACGCATGTTCCAGTTTAGCGTCGCTGAGCCGGAGGTCTCAAAATGGACCCCGAGAATCCTCAGGGCCCCCTCACAGAGAGATAACCCCCCGGGCACATCCGTTCTACCGCGCCATCTTCTGAAAAACTTGACGGAAGACTTTGCATGGTTCAGAACCGCTCCCGACGCTCGAGTGAAATCCCCAAAGATGGCAAGGGACCTTGTCAGGCACGAGTCCTTGCACAGCAGCAAGGAAGTGTCGTCGGCGTACTGCGTCATCTTAACATGCAGCCCACCACTTCCAGGGATCAACAAGCCTTCCACCCCTGTGTCTGCCCTAATGGCAGCCCCCAGAGGCTCCATGTACAGAACGAAGAGGAGAGCCGAGAGTGGGCACCCCTGCCTGACCCCAGACGAGAGGTCAAAACGTCACCCAAGTGACTATTTACACTAACTCAGCACCCCGCTCCGACATATAATGTACGAATCCATCCTATGAACTTCTCCCCAAATCCTAATCGACCTAACACTCTGAATAAAAGGATCTATTCACGCGATCAAAGGCTTTCGCCTGATCTAGCGCTGCTACCATTAAAGGCAGTCCTCTATCTTCAACCCAAGCGATGGAGTCCCTGATTAACTGTAGGTTCCATCTAATAGAGCGGCCCTCTACCCCGCACGTCTGATCCTCATGGACGACGTAGGGAAGGGCTGTGCGCAACCGGTCTGCTAAAACCTTTGCAAGTAGCTTGTAATCTACACACAGCATGGTCAATGGCCGCCAGTTGCCAAGGTCTGTTACTTCCCCCTTCTTATATAAAAGTGACAGCACACCAACAGCCATTGATCCCCCCCGGGACCCCCGTCTCAAGGATGGCCTTCAAGACTTCGAGGACCACTGGTCCAAGTATACCCCAAAACTTGAGATAAAACTCAGCCGGCAGCCCATCCATCCCAGGCACCTTCCCTTTTCCCATCCTCCTAATAGCGCTCTCAACCTCTTCTCGTGAGATCTGGGCCTCCATCACTTCTCTAATGTCCTCCGGCATCCACCTGGACAAGTGTTCTAAAAACACATTTCCCTGCTCTACATCTATTTCCCTTTCCTAAAATAAACCTTGGAAATGATCAGTTGTCACCCTGACCATATCCTCTGGTTCTCTAACTATACTACCATTTTCTTCCCTAACGCCATGCATTACCTTCCTACTCTGTCTGGCCCTAACCGACTTAAAGAACATAGCAGAACAAGTCTCATTGTGTTCTAGAAAGCCACTATGCGCACGCTCCAGGAAAGCTCGAGCCTTCTGCTCCTGCAACTCCCTGAGTTGCGCCTTTAGGGTTGCGGATCTCTCCCAGTCAAACGACCCGCCGAGGTTGCCTGCCTCGTACTCGAGTTCAATTAGCCTTTGGATACGATCCACCTCCCTCCTCTCCTCCCTTTTTTCCTCTTGCAATACCCTATTATAAAAGCCCTAACCCTCACCTTAACTAATTTCCACCACTCTAACACCCCCTCGCACGTGGACCGGAGTCCTTCAAGCCTCCAAAAGAAACCAAAAAACCTGTCAACAAAAGCCTGCTCCTCCAGCACATCCCGATCTAACTTCCAGTACCCCCTACCAAAGAGGCAGACTGGCGACCCCACCTGCAGGAGCACCCCGTCGTGATCCGAAAAGAAAACAGGCAACAGCCGCCCAGACAACTTACCCAAAGACCTGGGTACAAAAATATAGTCGAGCCTCCGTGCAACCCCCCTGGAGTTGCGCCATGTAGGACCGGCCATTTTCGGAGTAGTATGCAGGCCACCATCAACCAGACCATGGCAAGCCATTAGCCTGGTGATGGCGCCTGCACTGCTATCCCCCCCTCTTCCTAAATCTGTATTAAAATCCCCCCCGATCACTAATTTCCTATTTGTGACACACAGGTGCGCCAGACAGTCCACCATCTCCCTCCTGTCTGCCACCACCTGTGGTCCATACTCCACCACTAATCTAAATGTACAATCCCTTATTGTGACATCCACCCCTATAACCCTCCCCTGCATCACCACAAAAGAACCCTCCACTTTTACCTCCCTGTGCCCACACAAAATCCCTACCCCTGATGAGTGCACCCCCCCAATACCCCAAACCGACTCCCCCTTGTCCCACTCCCTCTTAAACCTACTAACATCCCCTCCATCCCTCAGGTGAACCTCCTGTAAAAAACAAACATCAAACCCCACACCCTCCAAATAACTAAAAACCGCCCTCCTCTTAACAAAATCCCTTAAACCCCTTACATTTAAACTAACAAAAGTAAAATTAGACCCCATGAAAGAATAAAATAAAACATGTAATACACTCAAATTCTAAACCCAGACAGAAAAAAAAGAAAAAAAACAGGAGACTCACCCGATGCTCCCCTGCTCCATATCTACCGGTGATAACACCATCCGTACTCCCGACGTCTCTTCCTCCATCTCGCCAACCCAGGATGCAGGAATAGTGTTTGGCTCCGGGGTGCCCTGCACCCTGGGTCTACTCCCACACTCCTCCCCCTCCCCAGCGCTGCAGCTGGTTTGGAAAAAAATAGGGGAGGCTGAGTCCCCAAACAAAAAACTCCTCACCTCCTCCTGTACCCAGTCCTGGATCTTGTTAGGGGTGTCCCCACCCAACAGAAATTGAGGGCCTGGGGAAACCAGCAGCAACCCAGAGGTTTCTCCCACCCCCATCGCTCTCTTGGCCATCCCCTCTCTCTCACTGTCAGCCAATCGCACCCTCCTCTTCACTCTCTTCTCTGGTGATGGCGGCAGTGGGGAGATACCACCCTCCCCCCGCCAGCTCCTCCACCATACCCCTCATCTCTTCCACCAGGGCACTTTCCCCCCACTCCACTTGCTCTTCCACCGTCTCCTTCTCCAACACTCCTCCCTCACTTTCTTCTCTCTCATGCTCCTCCACTCGCTTGCCTTCTTCCGCCGCTTTTCCTGGTTCTCCTACTCCCGTGCCTTCCGTTTCCTTCTCTCTTCCATCCGCCGCTTCTTGCTCCTCCTCCTTCCTTGCGGCCTTCCCCTCTGGACCTGTACTCTGGTCATGAGGCGTGCTTCCTTCCCCTCCTCTTCTTCCCCCGTCCCCCGCTCCTGCTCCCCCCCAACCGCAGACGCGTATGACCCCCGCCACAGGTGTGCTGACGAGCCACACCCGTGGCACGCCTTAGGCTTGTCACAATCCTTCGCCTCGTGCTCCCCAGATCCACAAAATCTGCATTTTCTTGTGCTGCACGAGGCGAAGATGTGGCCGTAGGCCATACAGCGCCTGCAAAATGGGGGCTGACGTGCATAAAACAACGTCCCCCTGTCAGCCCCTAGGGAGAACATAGCTGGAGGATGGAGGTAGCCACCATGTCCCTTTGGGTCCTCCCTGAGGAGGGCCTGGAATCCTCTCCTCCCATTCCAAAACCCAAGGGAGTCTTTGAGGTGCCTTGCTGAGGAGATGTTATCCATGTATCTCCCCAGAAAGGCCCTCACCTCTTCGTCCTTAACGTATGGGTTGTAAATGTTGACAGTTACAACCCTAAAGTTGTTCCTCGCCAGGCTTGTTATTTCATAGTGGCTCATCGGCCTCTCACCTCCCACTGCTCTTGCCCTTCTCAGGATATCATCATGTTTCTCCTCTGTATTTAGTGCCACGTCGTATGCTCCTTCCAACGAGTTGCCATGGAAGCAAAACACGTCCTTCACCGTCAGCATTAGAATCCCCATCAAGATTGTCCTTCCAAAGGTTTCCCGTCCTAAAGGCTCCAACTCCTTTTCCTTCCAAGCAAACCGAATCGTGTTGGCCAGCCCAATCCCAGGGACCGACCGTGTTGGTGGATTTTGCACCATCTCCGCAAGGAGAATGGCGCACCCGGCTCACGTTCTCTTCCAAAACCAGGAAAAAAGAAAATCCAAAGTGACTGAGCCTATCTGGTGCAAAAACACAGAGACAGGAACAATCACCCACGAAATACTCAAAGAATATGGCTGCCTAAATATGGTTCCCAATCAGAGACAACGAAAATCACCTGCCTCTGATTGAGAACCGCCTCAGGCAACCATAGACTACTCTAGACAACCCTACTAAGCCACAATCCCAATACCTACTAAAACCCAAATACAAAAACACACCACAAAATAAACCCATGTCACACCCTGGCCTGACCAAATAAAGAAAGAAACACAAAATACTAAGACCAGGGCGTGACAATGTGTGGTGCCACCTCTGGACCTGTGGTGCCTCCTCTGGACGTGTGGTGCCACCTCTGGGCGTGTGGTGCCTCCTCTGGATCTGTGGTGCCACCTCTAGACGTGTGGTGCCACCTCTAGACGTGTGGTGCCACCTCTGGACCTGTGGTGCCTCCTCTGGACGTGTGGTGCCACCTCTAGATCTGTGCTCCAGTACATGACTACAGAATTAATATATATAAAATACATTTTTATTACATTATTATAATATTATATAATGGAGTTAGAAGATTAGATATTAGATCATGAAGAAATGTTTTAAGAGTATTGGTGATAAATCACAATCTGTAAAAAAATACAAATAAAATGACTATTCTAGTAATCTAGCTACAGTACAATAGTTAGCCATTTTGTTAACTGTAGCAAATGGTACATTACTATTATTAAAGGGAATGAGATTAAGGGTTATTTACTTGTGACCTTTAATTTGCATTAAGATGTGGCCATCTATTGCTACTATGGAACTAAATAATGGAACTAAATAATCAAAGTCATCATTTCTCTGTGACCTCGGTTGCAGGGATTTGTTTTTGGGAGGTGCCCGTTTGAGCTCAAGCCCCCTAAAATGTCTGTGCACGACCCTGCTGCGTGGGTCAAACATGAAATGTCAATGTGTCATGTATGATCAAGCCATTAACCTTGATATTTACAAAAAGCTGAAAAATGGTTAGTATTGCTAACTCTCTCTCTCTCTCTCTCTCTCCCTCCCTCTCCCTGTCTTTGCCTCCCTCCCGCTCTCTCTGTTTCTAGTTGGAATCCATGAGCTGTGTGTTCTACAGCTTAGAATTGTTTACACACGGATCTAATTTGTAAATGGTGTTTCATGAAGCTTAGGCTTTCCCTGGGGAACTACGCCAGGAGGCCCATGGTAGGGTACAGAGAAAGAGCTGCGTCATGAGGCCCATGGTAGGGTTCAGAGAAAGAGCTGCATCATGAGGCCCATGGCAGGGTTCAGAGAAAGAGCTGCGCCATGAGGCCCATGGCAGGGTTCAGAGAAAGAGCTGCGTCAGGGGATCTAACATTACTCTAACATGAACTGGCCCTCCTCCAACTGTCTCAAGCTCTCACACACACGCATGCATGCACCAACAGACACACATTTTAAATACTATATTTGAATCTACAAATCGCATTGCAATCGAGAAGGATTTAAACATTTCATAGGTCATGGATACAGTATATGGACACTTATGGATACAAAAAGCACCTTCTTCTCCATGTTGCAAAGCTGCCCAGGACAGCTGACACAGAGCAGTACCTTGCCAGCTCCTATGCAGGCCTGCAATCTGAAGGTTACATACTGTCAGCCTATGTACATGGCAGAGACTCCCAAATATCAGCACTACAAGATTGCACTGATAAGGAAGACTGTTTAGGCGTGACACGAGGGGCTGGTATTTCAAAGACTTGTCAGCAAAGGCCTGCTTCATGTAAGAGTCAAAATAACAAACCACTTTCAAAATGAGCACCACACACACACACACACACACACACACACACACACACACACACACACACACACACACACACACACACACACACACACACACACACACACACACACACACACACACACACACACACACCCTCCTCGCCCCCACAGTCCCAGAGAATAAGGGGGATTAATCCTCCTGACTCCTGTCAACTAGGTAGTGGGGTACAACAGAACATAATCCACCTGACTCCTGTCAGCCATGTTGTGGGGGACAACAGAACATAATTCCTTGGAAAGATCATAAAGGGAATGACCAATGAGCCAAATGAACGATGAAGGAACTCAATGATTAACAACAACTACGCCTGCGTCACTGGAAAATATCTAGGGAGTGGACAAAGGCCTGTGTCCTAAATGGCCCCCTATTCCCTATGGAGTGCACTACTTTTCACCAGGGCCTGGAGGGAATAGGGAATTGTGATTGTGCTGTAGATAAACAACATACCCACAGTGACAGATTCAGTGAAGCATCTGTGTGATAACCAGGAAGCCATAACTACATGATGCCAACTGGCTTGCTGAGAGACCAGCTGTTGATACTCCATTTTCACATTGTCAGCACCAGCCCAGCGCCAGATATCTCTGTGATTAGTGGTTGATACCCACACAATTGTGTGTGTGTGTGTGTGCGCGTTTGTGTGAGTGAGTGAGTGAGAGAGTAGTTGTTGATTTCCAGGACCCAGCAGGGGAGGTCACGGTGTCAGAATAGCATAGTGTTTTCACAAACTCAGTCCTTGGAACCCCAAGGGGTGCACATTTTGGTTTTTGCCCTAGCACTACACCACTGATTCAAATAATCAACTAATCATCAAGCTAAAAACCAAAACATTGACTACTTGGGGTCCCCAGGGGCGAGTTTTAGAAGCACTGGTCTGGAGTGTATCGTTGGCATCACTCTCTCTCTGTTACGTTTTTCTTCCGTCGAAAGAGAGTCGGACCAAAATGCAGCGTGGTAAGTTAGATACATGTTTAATAAACGAATAAACACGAAATACAAAACAACAAACGGAACGTGAAAACCTATACAGCCTATCTGGTGAAATACAAAACACTGAGACAGGAACAATCACCCACGAAACACTCAAAGAATATGGCTGCCTAAATATGGTTCCCAATCAGAGACAACGAGAATCACCTGCCTCTGATTGAGAACCGCCTCAGGCAACCATAGACTTTGCTAGAACACCCCACTAAGCCACAATCCCAAAACCTATGAAAACCCCCCATATATAAACACAACACAAAATAAACCCATGTCACACCCTGGCCTGACCAAATAAATATATAAACACAAAATACTAAGACCAGGGCGTGACACTCTCGCTCTCTGTCTCTCTCTCTCAATTAATTCAATTAAATATACTTTATCGACATGGTAAGTAAAACACTTCCATTGTCAAAGTAAATATATAACAACAACAGTCCAGTAAGACAGGAATATACTAGACTAGTAATAATGATGACATTAATCAACAATTACAACAAATACTTAGAAAAGGATAATATTAATAATCACACTATATTTTCCAATGCCTGTGTCTCAGTTTACACACATCTCGGTTGTATTTATAGTGGTGTTTGCTCTTCACTGGTTGCCATTTTTCTTGTGGCAACATGTCACAAAACTAGCTGCTGTGATGGCACACTGTGGTATTTCACCCAATCAATATGGGAGTTTATCAAAATTGGGTTTGTTTTCGAATTCTTTGTGGATCTGTGTAATCTGAGGGAAATATGTGTCTCTAATATGGTCATTCATTTGGCGAGAGGTTAGGAAGTACAGCTTAGTTTCCAACTCATTTGGTGGGCAGTGAGCACATAGCCTGTCTCCTCTTGAGAGCCATGTCTGCCTACGGCGGCCTTTCTCAATAGCAAGGCTATGCTCTCTGAGTCTGTACATAGTCAAAGCTTTCCTTAAGTTTGGGTCAGTCACAGTTGTCCGGTATTCTGCCACTGTGTACTCTCTGTTTCGGGTCAAATAGCATTCTAGGTTGCTCTGTATTTTTGTTAATTCTTTCCAATGTGTCAAGTAATTATCTATTTCTTTCTCATTACTTTGTTGGGTCTAATTGTGTTGCTGTCCTGGGGCTCTGTGGGGTCTGTTTGTGCTTGTGAACAGAGCCCCAGGACCAGCTTGCTTAAGGGACTCTTCTCCAGGTTCATCTCTTTGTAGGTGATTGCTTTGCTATAGAAGGTTTGGGAATTGCTTCCTTTTAGGTGGTTGTAGAATTTAACGGCTCTTTTCTCTCTCTGTCTAGCTTTCTCTAACTCTCTCTATTTATCTCTCTCAAGAGGCATCCCTCCACCAGAAGTCTACAGGCCACAGATAACAGCTCTGTATAAAGACCTCTCACCAGGCTGACAGTATGTCCCACAGCACATTAGACTCTGAAGTCTCCACAGTGTTGTAAAGCTAATGTTGATTCATAACAAAGTATGGCAGCCTGACTGTTTTCACAAATTGTCATATGGGCCCTGGTCAATAGTAGCGCGCTATGAAGGGCCTAGGGTACCATTGGATCACACCACTGTCTCTACAAGCAAAAATTATGCTGCAATAGATAGCTGCCGTTTTACGGGCTCCTGGCCAATTCTGTGTTTTTGTTTGCTTTTCTTTCTTCTTTTTTTTGTGCATAATGTTTCCGCCATCATTTCATATGACCGATATATTCTATCAAGAACTGTAATTTCCTATGTTTCTCTGAGTCGTGGCTGAACAAGGACAATATACATCTAGTTGGTTTTTCTATGCGTTGACAGGATCAAACAGTAGCCTCGGGTAAGGGGGAGGTTTGTGTCTCTTTGATAACAACAGCTGCCAAACCGCGAGACTATAATCTATCAGTTATGATAGACACTTCAAAACATACTTCCCTTTGAAATCTGTTTTCCCATGTATGAATCTGTTATTCAGTGAGTTTCTATGGGCTAATAGCATCAAATAATTTTGTTCTATATTTGTTTTTATATCGAAATGATCCTTGGTATGACCATGATCCTTGGTATGACAGTACAATAATAAACTATGAGCTACACCTTTAGTTAATACAACTACTGACAGGAGCCGTGTGACAGCCTGTCAAATCCAATACAATTTTATCCGTCACATGCTTGGTAAACAACAGGTGTAGACTAACAGTAACATGCTTACTTCACGGCCCCTTCCCAACAATTGAAGAGAGAAAGAAAATAGAGACATAATAGAAAAGTAATTACACATAATAATAATAATAATAATAAAAGTAAAAATAAATACGCGATAAGTAACGATAACTTGGCTATATACAGTACACAGGGTACCTGTACCGAGTCAATGTGCAGGGATACAAGGTAATTGACGGAGATAGTGGATGTACAATGCCCTCACACTGTACATCCAAGTATTCACACTTTTCCACATTATGTTGCGTTACAGCCTGAATTAATTCGCATGGACTAATTTTTCTCTGTGCAATAATAGTGTTTAACATGGTTTTCGAATGACTACCTCATCTCTGTATCCCACACATACAATTATCTGTAAGGTCCCTCAGTCGAGCAGTGAATTTCAAGCACAGATTCAACCACAAGACTAGGGATGTTTTCCAATGCCTTGAAAAGAAGGGCACCTATTGGTTGATGTGTAAAACAAAATAGAGATTGAATATCCCTTTGAGCATGGTGAAGTTATTAATTACCCTATAGATGGTGTATCAATTCACCCTGTCGACTACAAAGATACAGGCGTCCTTCTTAACTCAATTTCCGGAGAGGATGGAAACCACTCAGGGAGTTCATCATGAGGACAATGGTGACTCTAAAATAATTACATAGTTTAATGGCTGTGATAGGAGAAAACTGAGGATGGATCAACAACAATGTAGTTACTCAACAATACTTGTCACGTATTGTCATATTATGTCTTGTTCCTGTTCTTTCTCTTCACTCCGTTTCCCTCTGCTGGTCGTATTAGGTTACCTTCTCTTCCTCTCCTTCCCCCAGCTGTTCCTCATCTTCTCTAACTACCTCGTTCACTCTTTTCCCACCTGTTCCCTTTTTCCCTCTGATTAGGTCTCTATTTCTCTCTCTGTTCCTGCTTCTTTCTTTGTCAGATTCTTGTTTGAGTTTCTCATGCCAGAACCAAACTATCGTCTTGTTTGCTTCACCCTTGTCCCATCCTGTCGGAATCTGCCTGTTCTTCTGATGCTACGTGTGATCAGGTACCTCTGTCCGCTACGACCCGCGCCTACCCAGAGAGACCAGCAGTCTGTCGCCGCAACCCAGCTATTCTCCTCTGCTGCTAAGAAGGGGACTCTTTTGTAAATATCAGAAGGACTTTCTGTTTCATTTGTCGCCCTCTCTGAGGGTTGTCTATTTTGCCATTTTTCTACATCTGAAGAGGATCTATGTCTTCCCTGTGTTTTTACATTAAAGGACTCTGTTTTTGTTAAACCGCTTTTGGGTCCTCACTCAAGTTCACAACAGAAGAATCTGACCAAGAATGGACCCAGCGATTTCGGATCCTTTCCACTCAGCCGTCGAGATCCAGGGAGCGATGCTAGGCAGACACGAGCAGGAATTGTCTGTTGCTCGACATGCCGTTGAGATCCTGACCGCCCAAGTCTCCGACCTCACAAGACAGGTTCACCATCTCCGCCTCGATCCACCGGCCACTTCCAGGGCTTCCGAATCTCCGGAGCCCAGAATCAACAACCCGCCGTGTTACTCTGGGGAGGCCACTGAATGCCGCTCGTTCCTCACCCAGTGTGATATTGTGTTTTCTCTCCAGCCCAACACTTACTCCAGGAGCACAGCTCGTATCGCCTACGTCATATCTCTCCTTACTGGACGGGCTCGTGAGTGGGGCACGGCTATCTGGGAGGCGAGGGCTGAGTGTACTAACCAGTATCAGGACTTTAAGGAGGAGATGATACGGGTTTTTGATCGTTCTGTTTTTGGGGAGGAAGCTTCCAGGGTCCTGGCTTCCCTATGTCAAGGTAATCGATCCATAACAGATTACTCTATTGAGTTTCGCACTCTTGCTGCCTCCAGTGACTGGAACGAGCCAGCTTTACTCGCTCGTTTTCTGGAGGGTCTCCGCACTGAGGTAAAGGATGAGATTCTCTCCCGGGAGGTTCCCTCCAGCGTGGATTCCTTGATTGAACTCGCTATTCGCATAGAGCGACGGGTTGATCTTCGTCACCGAGCTCGGGGAAAGGAGCTCGCGTTCTCCGTTGCCCCCCTCTCCGCATCACTACCATCTTCCTCCGCCGGCTCGGGTGCTGAGCCTATGCAGCTGGGGGTATCCGCATCTCGACTAAGGAGAGGGAACGGAGAATCACCAACCGCCTCTGTCTCTATTGCGGTTCCGCTGGTCATTTTGTCACTTCATGTCCAGTAAAAGCCAGAGCTCATCAGTAAGAGGAGGGCTACTGGTGAGCGCTACTACTCTGGTCTCTCCTTCAAGATCCTGCACTACCTTGTCGGCCCATCTACGCTGGACCGGTTCGTCAGCTTCCTGCAGCGCCTTGATAGACTCTGGGGCGGAGGGCTGCTTTATGGACGAGACCTGGGCTCGGGAACATGACATTCCTCTCAGACAGTTAAAGGAGCCCACGGCCTTGTTCGCTCTGGATGGGAGTCCTCTCCCCGGGATTCAGCGTGAAACGCTACCTTTAACCCTCACTGTCTCTGGTAATCATAGCGAAACCATTTCTTTTTAAATTTTTCGTTCACCTTTTACACCTTTTACACTTTTTGTTTTGGGTCATCCCTGGCTAGTTTGTCATAATCCTTCTATTAATTGGTCTAGTAATTCTATCCTCTCCTGGAACGTCTCTTGTCATGTGAAATGTTTGATGTCTGCTATCCCTCCTGTTTCCTCTGTCTCTTCTTCACAGGAGGAGCCTGGTGATTTGACGAGGGTGCCGGAGGAATATCACGATCTGCGCACGGTGTTCAGTCGGTCCAGGGCCACCTCTCTTCCTCCGCACCGGTCGTATGATTGTAGTATTGATCTCCTTCCAGGAACCACCCCCCCCGGGGTAGACTATACTCTCTGTCGGCTCCCGAACGTAAGGCTCTCGAAGATTATTTGTCTGTAGCTCTCGACGCCGGTACCATAGTCCCCTCCTCCTCTCCCGCCGGAGCGGGGTTTTTTTCTTAAGAAGAAGGACGGGTCCCTGCGCCCCTGCATAGATTATCGAGGGCTGAATGACATAACAGTTAAGAATCGTTATCCGCTTCCTCTTATGTCTTCAGCCTTCGAGATCCTGCAGGGAGCCAGGTTTTTCACTAAGTTGGACCTTCGTAACGCTTACCATCTCGTGCGCGTCAGGGAGGGGGACGAGTGGAAAACGGCGTTTAACACTCCGTTAGGGCACTTTGAATACCGGGTTCTTCCTTTCGGCCTCGCAAACGCTCCAGCTGTCTTTCAGGCATTAGTAAATGACGTCCTGAGAGACATGCTGAACATCTTTGTTTTCGTCTACCTTGACGATATCCTGATTTTTTTCACCGTCACTCCAGATTCATGTTCAGCACGTTCGACGTGTCCTCCAGCGCCTTTTAGAGAATTGTCTTTATGTGAAGGCTGAGAAGTGCACTTTTCATGCCTCCTCCGTCACATTTCTCGGTTCTGTTATTTCCGCTGAAGGCATTAAGATGGATCCCGCTAAGGTCCAAGCTGTCATTGATTGGCCCGTTCCTAAGTCACGCGTCGAGCTGCAGCGCTTTCAAGGCTTAGCGAATTTCTATCGTCGTTTCATCCGTAATTTCGGTCAGGTGGCAGCTCCCCTCACAGCCCTTACTTCTGTCAAGACGTGCTTTAAGTGGTCCGATTCCGCCCAGGGAGCTTTTGATCTTCTCAAGAATCGCTTTACATCCGCACCTATCCTTGTTACACCTGACGTCTCTAGACAGTTCGTTGTCGAGGTTGACGCGTCAGAGGTGGGCGTGGGAGCCATTCTTTCTCAGCGCTCCCTCTCTGACGACAAGGTCCACCCTTGCGCGTATTTTTCTCATCGCCTGTCGCCGTCGGAACGTAACTATGATGTGGGAAACCGCGAACTGCTCGCCATCCGCTTAGCCCTAGGCGAATGGCGACAGTGGTTGGAGGGGGCGACCGTTCCTTTTGTCGTTTGGACTGACCATAGGAACCTTGAGTACATCCGTTCTGCCAAACGACTTAATGCGCGTCAGGCTCGTTGGGCGCTGTTTTTCGCTCGTTTCGAGTTCGTAATTTCTTATCGTCCGGGCTCTAAGAACACCAAGCCTGATGCTTTATCTCGTCTCTTCAGTTCTTCAGTAGTCTCCACCGACCCCGAGGGGATTCTCCCTGAGGGGCGTGTTGTCGGGTTGACTGTCTGGGGAATTGAGAGGCAGGTAAAGCAAGCACTCACTCACACTCCGTCGCCGCGCGCTTGTCCTAGGAACCTTCTTTTCGTTCCCGTTCCTACTCGTCTGGCCGTTCTTCAGTGGGCTCACTCTGCCAAGTTAGCCGGCCACCCCGGCGTTCGGGGTACGCTTGCTTCCATTAGCCAGCGTTTTTGGTGGCCCACTCGGGAGCGTGACACGCGTCGTTTCGTGGCTGCTTGTTCGGTCTGCGCGCAGACTAAGTCCGGTAACTCCCCTCCTGCCGGCCGTCTCAGACCGCTTCCCATTCCCTCTCGACCGTGGTCTCACATCGCCTTAGATTTTATCACCGGACTGCCTTCGTCAGCGGGGAAGACTGTTATTCTTACGGTTGTCGATAGGTTCTCTAAGGCGGCTCATTTTATTCCCCTCGCTAAGCTCCCTTCTGCTAAAGAAACGGCACAAATCATCGTCGAGAATGTTTTCAGAATTCATGGCCTTCCGTCAGACGTCGTTTCGGACAGGGGTCCGCAATACACGTCTCAATTTTGGAGGGAGTTTTGCCGTTTGATTGGAGCTTCCGTCAGTCTCTCTTCCGGCTTTCACCCTCAGTCTAACGGTCAAGCAGAACGGGCCAATCAGACTATTGGTCGCATCTTACGCAGTCTTTCTTTTCGTAACCCTGCGTCTTGGTCAGAACAGCTCCCTGGGCAGAATACGCCCACAACTCGCTTCCTTCGTCTGCGACCGGTCTATCTCCTTTTCAGAGTAGCCTCGGGTACCAGCCTCCGCTGTTCTCGTCTCAGCTCGCCGAGTCCTGCGTCCCCTCCGCTCAGGCTTTTGTCCAACGTTGTGAGCGCACCTGGAAGAGGGTCAGGTCTGCACTTTGCCGTTATAGGGCGCAGACTGTGAGAGCCGCTAATAAGCGTAGAACTAAGAGTCCTAGATATTGTCGCGGTCAGAGAGTATGGCTCTCCACTCAAAACCTTCCCCTTAAGACAGCTTCTCGCAAGTTGACACCGCGGTTCATTGGTCCGTTCCGTATTTCTCAGATCATTAATCCTGTCGCAGTGCGACTTCTTCTCCCGCGATATCTTCGTCGCGTCCACCCGGTCTTCCATGTCTCCTGTGTTAAGCCCGTTCTTCGCGCCCCCGCTCGTCTTCCCCCCCCCCCATCCTTGTCGAGGGCGCACCTATCTACAGGGTCCGTAAGATTTTGGACATGCGTCCTCGGGGCCGTGGTCATCAGTACCTAGTAGATTGGGAGGGGTACGGTCCTGAGGAAAGGAGTTGGGTTCCCTCTCGGGACGTGCTGGACCGTTCGCTGATCGATGATTTCCTCCGTTGCCGCCAGGTTTCCTCCTCGAGTGCGCCAGGAGGCGCTCGGTGAGTGGGGGGGTATTGTCATGTATTGTCATATTATGTCTTGTTCCTGTTCTTTCTCTTCACTCCGTTTCCCTCTGCTGGTCGTATTAGGTTACCTTCTCTTCCTCTCCTTCCCCCAGCTGTTCCTCATCTTCTCTAACTACCTCTTTCACTCTTTTCCCACCTGTTCCCTTTTTCCCTCTGATTAGGTCTCTATTTCTCTCTCTGTTCCTGCTTCTTTCTTTGTCAGATTCTTGTTTGAGTTTCTCATGCCAGAACCAAACTATCGTCTTGTTTGCTTCACCCTTGTCCCATCCTGTCGGAATCTGCCTGTTCTTCTGATGCTACGTGTGATCAGGTACCTCTGTCCGCTACGACCCGCGCCTACCCAGAGAGACCAGCAGTCTGTCGCCGCAACCCAGCTATTCTCCTCTGCTGCTAAGAAGGGGACTCTTTTGTAAATATCAGAAGGACTTTCTGTTTCATTTGTCGCTCTCTCTGAGGGTTGTCTATTTTGCCATTTTTCTACATCTGAAGAGGATCTATGTCTTCCCTGTGTTTTTACATTAAAGGACTCTGTTTTTGTTAAACCGCTTTTGGGTCCTCACTCAAGTTCACAACAATACTAACCTAATTGATAGAAAAGAAGGAAGATGAACAGAATAAAAATATTCCAAAACATGCATCCTGTTTTCAATAAGGCACTAAAGTAATACTGCTAAAAATGTGGCAAGCAGTTAACTTTCTGTCCTTTATGCAAAGTGTTATGTTTGGGGAAAATCCAATACAACACATTACTGAGTACCTCTCTGTTACGGTTTTCTTCCGTCGAATGAGAGTCGGACCAAAATGCAGCGTGGTTGATAATATACATCTTTAATGAAGATGAACACGAACAATACAAAACAACAAACGGAACGTGAAAACCTATACAGCCTATCTGGTGAATACAAAACACTGAGACAGGAACAATCACCCACGAAACACTCAAAGAATATGGCTGCCTAAATATGGTTCCCAATCAGAGACAACGAGAATCACCTGCCTCTGATTGAGAACCGCCTCAGGCAACCATAGACTTTGCTAGAACACCCCACTAAGCCACAATCCCAAAACCTACGAAAAAACCCCATACATAAACACAACACAAAATAAACCCATGTCACACCCTGGCCTGACCAAATAAATATAGAAAACACAAAATACTAAGACCAGGGCGTGACACTCTCTTCAAATGTTCAAGCATAGTGGTGGCTGCATCATGTTATGGGTATGCTTGTAATTGTTAAGGACTGGGGAGTTTTTCAGGATAAAAAATAAACTGAACGGAGCTAAACACAGGTAAAATCCTAGAGGATTTTTAGATTCTGGCTGTAACACAACAAAATACGGATAAATCAAGGGGTATGAATGCTTTCTGGAGGCACTGTACATTTAACTAGGAATAAAATGACTATGCAACAGGATAGACATCAAACAGTAGCAGCAGCAAATGTGATGACCAAAAAAAGGTCAACGCATATAGTCCAGGTAGCTATGGTTAACTATTTAACAAACGTTTTAGCAGTCTTATGGCTTGGGAGTAGAAGCGGTTTAGTGTCCTGTTTCCAAACTTGGTGCATTGCTACAACTTAACGTGCAGTAGCGCAAAGAACAACCTATGACTTGGGTGGCTGGAGTCTTTGAAAAGTAGTAGGGCCTTCCTTTCACACTGCCTGGTATAGAGGTACTGGATGATCTACTTGTCCGTACACACTACCCTCTGTAGCGCCTTGCGGTCGGATGCATGCAGTTGCCATACCAAACAGTGATGCAGCCAGTCAATATGCTCTCAATGGTGCAGCTGTAGAAGAGGATCTGGGAATCTGGGGGCCCATGCCAAATATTTTCAGCCTCCTGAGGGGGAAGAGGCGCTGTCGTGCCCGCTTCACTACTGTGTTGGTGTGTGAGGACCATGATAGATACTTACTGATGTGGACACCGAGGACCTTGAAGCTCTCGAACTGCTCCACTGCAGCCCCGTCGATGTGAATGGGGGCACGCCCGTTTACTGTAGTCCACGATCAGCTCCTTTGTCTTGCTGACGTTGAGGGAGAGATTGTTATCCTGGCACCACACTGCCAGGTCACTGACCTCCTCTCCATAGGCTGCCTCATCATTGTCGGTGATCAGGCTTTCCACCGTCGTGGCGTCAACAAACTTAATGATGGTTTTTGGTGTTGTATGTGGCCACGCAGCTGTTGCTGAACAGGGAGGGGACTAAGAATACACCCCTGAGGGTCCTTAGATTTCAGGGTGAGCGTGGCGGATATGTTATTGCTTACCCTCACCACCTGGTGGCGGCCCGTCAGGATGTCCAGGATCCAGTTGAAGAGGGAGGTGTTCAGTCCCAGGGAACTTAGCTTAGTGATGCAATAGGGTTTTGAACGGTGAGCTGTAGTCAAAGAACAACATTCTCACTTAGGTTTTCCTTTTGTCCAGGTGAGAGAGGGCAGTGTGAAGTGCAATAGAGATTGCGTCATCTGTAGATCTGTTGGGGCGGTATGTGAATTGGAGTGGGCCCAGGGTGTCTGGGATCATGGTGTTGATGTGAGCCATGACCAGCCTTTCAAAACATTTCATGGCTACAGACGTGAGTGCTACGGGTCGGTAGTCATTTAGGCAGGTTACCTTAGTGTTCGTGGGCACAGGGACTATGGTGGTCTGCTTGAGACATGTTGGTATTACAGACTCAGACAGGGAGAGGTTGAAGACAGTTGGTCAGTGAAGACAGTTGGTCAGCGCATTTTTGGAGTACACGTCCTGATAATCTGTCTGGCCCTGCGGGCTTGTGAATGTTGACCTGTTTAAAGGTCTTACTCACATCGGCTGCAGAGAGCGTGATCTCACAGTCATCCGGAACAGCTGATACTCCCATGCATGTTTCATTGTTACTTGCCTCAAAGCGAGCAATTTAGCTCGTCTGGTAGGCTTGTGTCACTAGGAAGCTTTCGGATGTGCTTCCCTTTGTATTCTGTAATGGTTTGCAAGCCCTGCCACATCCGACGAGTGTTGGAGCTGGTTTAGTACAATTTGATCTCAGTCCTGTATTTTGCTTGTTTGATGGTTCGTCGGAGGGCATAGAAGGATTTCTTATAAGCTTCCGGGTTAGAGTCCTGCTCCTTGAAAGCGGCAGCTCTACCCTTTAACTCAGTGCGAATGCTGCCTGTAGTCCTTGGCTTCTGGTTGGGGTATGTACGTACAGTCACTGTGGGGACGACGTCATTGATGCACTCATTGATGAAGCCAGTGACTAATGCGGTGTACTCCTCAATGCCACCGGAAGAATCCCAGAACATATTCCAGTCTGTACTGGATTATGGAATCTGGGTCAACAGTGAAAACAATGTCCTCAACAAATGTCAAATTGGCTTTCAAACCAAAACACAGTACAACAGACCATGTGTACACATCCTTCTTGACAAACAAACCAAATCCAAAGAAAAGTCTTCCTATACTTTGTTGATTTCAATAAGCTTTTGACTCAATTTGGCATGAGGGTCTACTATACAAATTGATGGAAAATGGTGTTCGGAGGAAAACTTATGACATTATAAAATCAATGCACACAAACAACAAGTGTGCAGTTAAAATTGGTAATATACACACAGATGTATTGTAACGAACATCGTCCTCCTCTTCTGAGGAGGAGAAGCGCGAAGGATCGGAGGACTAAAACACAGCGTGGTAAAGTGTCCATAATGTTTATTTTAAAACATAAACTGAACACTATGAAATACAAAACAATAAACGTGAAATGAACGAAACAGTCCCGTGTGGCGACAAACACTGACACGGAAGACAAACATCCACAACCCAAAAGTGAAACCCAGGCTACCTAAGTATGATTCTCAATCAGGGACAACAATTGACAGCTGCCTCTGATTGAGAACCATACTAGGCCGAACTCAAAAACCAACATAGAATAACTAACATAGACTGCCCACCCAACTCACGCCCTGACCATACTAAAACAAAGATAAAATAACAGAACTATGGTCAGAACGTGACATGTATTCCCTCAGGGCTGATTGGTGAGACAGGATGCAGCTTGAGCCCCAACCTCTTCAAAATGTATATCATTGAATTGTCAAGGGCACTGGAACAGTCTGCAGGACCCGGCCTCATACTACTGGACAGATGATCTGGTGCTTCTGTCCCCAACCAAGGTGAGCCTACAGGAGCACCTAGATATTTTACACAGATTGTGTCAGACTTAGGTCCTGACAGTTGATCTCATTAAGACAAAAAATAATGGTGTTCCAAAAAAGGTCCAGTAGCAAGGATAAGAAATACAAATTCTATCTAGACACCGTTGCCCTAGAGCACACAAAGATGTACACCTACCTCGGCCTAAATATCAACACCACAGGTAACTTCCACAAAGCTGTGAACGATCTGAGAGTCATGGCAAGAAGTGCCTTCTACACCATCAAAAGGAACTAAAACTCGACATCCCAATTAGGATCTGACCAAAAATATTAGAATCAGTTACAGAACCCATTGCCCTCTATGGTTGTGAGATATGGGATCCACTCACCAATCAGGAATTTAAAAAATGAGACAAGCACCCAATTGAGACTCATGCATGCGAAATGCAAAAAAATATATACTTTGTGTGAAACGCAAAACCCCAAACAATGCTGCAGAGCAGAAATAGGACTATACCCACGAGTTATCAATATCCAGAAAAGAGCTGTTCAATTCTAACTAACTAAAAGGAAGCAATGCCTACACATTCCATCACAAAGCCCTTTAGAGAACCAAGAGAAGAGTCCTCTCAGACAGCTGCTTTTAGGGTTCACAAATGCAAACAGTCCCCACAAGAGCCCCAGGACAGCAACACAATTAGACCCAACCAAAAATTATGAGACAGCAAAAAAAGATAACTATTTGACTAACTGGGAAAGATCTAACAAAATCCAGAGTAAATTGGAATGCTATCTGGCGCTGAACAGAGAGTACACAGCGGCATAATACCTGACCACAGTGACAGACCCAAAATAAAGTACATATTTGACCATGTCCAGACTCAGTGAGCATAGCCTTGCTATTGAGAGAGAAAACTGTAGGCACACCTTGCTCTCAAGAGAAGACAGACTATGTGCACACTACCCACAAAATATAGTGGAAACTGAGCTGCATTTACTAACCTCCTGCCAAATGTATGACCACAAGAGATACATACTTACCACAGAGCATACAGACCCACAAACCCCCTCACTTTTGTGGGAGAGTGTATGTATGTGTGTGCGTGCGTGCATGTGTGTGTGTGTTTGTGTGTGTGGTGCTGTTATAGTAGGAGTGAGAGAGTGTGTGTGTGCGTGTGTGTTTGTGTGTGTGGCGTTGTTATAGTGAGAGAGAGAGAGCGAGAGAGTGTGTGTGTGTGTGTGTGTGTGTGTGTGTGTGTGTGTGTGTGTGTGTGTGTGTGTGTGTGTGTGTGTGTGTGTGTGCGTGTGTGTGTAAACTGAGACACAGCCAGTGGAAAATATAGTGTGATTATTAATATTATCCTTTTCTAAATATTTGTTGTAATTGTTGATTAATGTCATCATTATTACTAGTCTAGTATATTCCTGTCTTACTGGACTGTTGTTGTTATATTTTACTTTGACAATGGAAGTGTTTTACTTACCATGTTGATAAAGTATATTTAATTGAATTCATTGAGAGAGAGAGAGAGAGAGAGAGAGAGAGAGAGAGAGAGAGAGAGCTACCAATGATCCCCCTCTAGACGGATGCCATACTGACACCATGACCTCCCCTGCTGGGTCCTGGAAATCAACAACTACTCACTCACTCACTCACTCACTCACTCACTCACACACACACAAACACACAATTGTGTGGCTATCGACCACCACTCACAGAGATAGCTGGAGCTGAGCTGGGGCTGACAATGTGAAAATGGAAAGTCAACAGCTGGTGTCTCAACAAGCCAGTTGGCATCATGTAGTTATGGCTTCCTGGTTATCACACGGATGCTTCACTGAATCTGTTGCTGTGGGCATGTTGTTTATCTACAGCACAATGGAAGATAATATCTTGGATGTATCACAAATGGCACCCTATTTCCTCCAGGCCCTGGTGAAAAGTAGTGCACTCCATAGGGAATAGGGGGCCATTTAGGACACATGCCTTTGTCCACTCCCTAGATATTTTCCAGTGACGCAGGCATAGTTGTTGTTTATCATTGAGTTCCTTCATCGTTCATTTGGCTCATTGGTCATTCCCTTTATGATCTTTCCAAGGAATTATGTTCTGTTGTCCCCCACAACATGGTTGACAGGATTCAGGTGGATTATGTTCTGTTGTACCCCACTAGCTAGTTGACAGGATTCAGGTGGATTATGTTCAGTTGTCCCCCTCTAGCTAGTTGACAGGATTCAGGTGGAGTATGTTCCGTTGTCCCCCTCTAACTAGTTGACAGGAGTCAGGAGGATTGTGTTCTGTTGTACCCCACTAGCTAGTTGACAGGAGTCAGGAGGATTAATCCCCCTTATTCTCTGGGACTGTGGGTGCGTGGAGGGGGTGTGTGTGTATGTGTGTGTGTGTGTGTGTGTGTGTGTGTGTGTGTGTGTGTGTGTGTGTGCTTGTTTTGAAAGTGGTTTGTTATTTTGACTCTTTTGAAATGGTTTGTTAGGCCTTTGCCTTTGCTGACAAGTCTTTGAAATACCAGCCCCTCGTGTCACGCCTAAACAGTCTTCCTTATCAGTGCAATCTTGTAGTGCTGATATTTGGGAGTCTCTGCCATGTACATAGGCTGACAGTATGTAACCTTCAGATTGCAGGCCTGCATAGGAGCTGGCAAGATACTGCTCCATGTCAGCTGTCCTGGGCAGCTTTGCAACATGGAGAAGAAGGTCCTTTCTTTATCCATAAGCATCCATATATTGTATCCATGAGCTACGAAATGTTTAAATCCTGACGCAGCTCTTTCTCTGAACCATGCCATGGGCCTCCTGGAGCAGTTCCCCAGGGAAAGCCTGAGCTTCATGAAACACCATTTAAGCCTCTATTTAAGCCTCTCAAGCCTCTCTTGAAAAAGCCAAACCTTGACCCAGAAAATATAAAAACTATTGGCCTATATCGAATCTCCCATTCCTCTCAAAAAAAATTGAAAAAGCTCTTGCACAGCAACTCACTGCCTTCCTGAAGACAAACAATGTACACGAAACACTTGTCTGGTTTTAGATCCCATCATAGCTCTGAGACTGCACTTGTCAAGGTGGTAAATGACCTTTAAGTGGCGTTTGACCGAGGCTCTGCCTCTATCCTCGTGCTCCTAGACCTTAGTGCTGCTTTTGATACCATCGATCACCACATTCTTTGGAGAGATTGGAAACCCAAATTGGTCTACACGGACAAGTTCTGGCCTGGTTTAGATCTTATCTGTTGAAAAGATATCAGTTTGTCTCTGTTGATGGTTTGTCCTTTGACAAATGAACTGTACATTTCGGTGTTCCTCAAGGTTCCGTTTTAGGACCACTATTGTTTTCACCATATATTTTACCTCTTGGGGATGCCAAATCTTTTCAGCCTCCTGAGGGGGAAGAGGCGCTGTCGTGCTCTCTTCACGACTGTGTTGGTGTGTGAGGACCATGATAGATACTTACTGATGTGGACACCGAGGACCTTGAAGCTCTCTAACTGCTCCACTACAGCCCCGTCAATGTGAATGGGGGCGTGCCTGGCCCTCCGTTTCCTGTAATCCACGATCAGCTCCTTTGTCTTGCTGACAAGACTGCAATGCTCTACTTTCTGTCTACCTGGATAAAGCACAAAATTAACTTAATTTATTGCTAAACACGGTTGCTAGAATCTTGACTAGAACCCAAAAAATGTATCATATTACTCCAGTGCTTGCCTCCCTACACTGGCTTCCTTTTAAGGCAAGGGCTGATTTCAAGGTTTTACTGCTAACCTACAAAGCATTACATGGGCTTGCTCCTACCTATCTTTCCAATTTGGTCCTGCAATACATACCCACACGTACGCTACTTTCACAAGACGCAGGCCTGCTTACTGTCCCTAGAATTTCTAAGCAAACAGCTGGAGGAAGGGCTTTCTCCTACAGAGCTCCATTTTTATGGAATGGTCTGCCTACCCATGTGAGAGATGCATACTCGGTCTCAACCTTTAAGTCTTTATTGAAGACTCATCTCTTCAGTAGGTCCTATGATTGAGTGTAGTTTGACCCAGGCGTGTGAAGATGAACGGAATAGCATCGGAGCTATTCTGTCCTTGCTGTCTCTGCCTGGCCGGTTCCCCTCTCTCCACTGGGATTCTCTGCCTCTGACCCTATTACAGGGGATAAGTCACTGGTGGTTGAAGATATCCCTCTAGTGGTGTGGGTGCTGTGCTTTGGCAAAGTAGGTGGGGTTATATCCTGCCTGTTTGGCCCTGTCCGGGGGTATCGTCAGATGGGGCCACAGTGTCTCCCAACCCCTCCTGTCTCAGGCTCCAGTATTTACGCTGCAGTAGTTTATGTATCGGGTGGCTAGGGTCAGTCTGTTATATCTGGAGTATTTATCTTGTCTTATCCGGAGTCCTGTGCAAATTTAAGTATGCTCTCTCTTTTTCTCTCTCACTTTCTCTCTCTCGGAGGACCTGAGCCCTAGAACCATGCCTCAGGACTACCTGGCCTGATGAATCCTTGCTGTCCCCAGTCCACCTGGCCGTGCTGCTGCTCCAGTTTCAACTGAGGCTATGGAGGCTATGGAACCCTGACCTGTTCACCGGACGTGCTACCTGTCCCAGACCTGCTGTTTTGAACTCTTTAGAGACAGCAGGAGCAGTATAGTTACTCTGAATTATCGGCTATGAAAAGCCAACTGACATTTACTCCTGTGGTGCTGACCTGTTGCACCCTCGACAACCACTTTGATTATTATTATTTGACCCTGCTGGTCATCTATGAACATTTGAACATCTTGGCCATGTTCTGTTATAATCTCCACCCAGCACAGCCAGAAGAGGACTGGCCGCCCCTCAGAGCCTGGTTCCTCTCTTGGTTTCTTACTAGGTTCTGGCCTTTCTAGGGAGTTTTTTCTAGCCACCGTGCTTCTACACCTGCGTTGCTTGTTGTTTGGGGTTTTAGGCTGGGTTTCTGGACAGCACTTTGTGACATTGGCTGATGTAGGAAGGTCTTTATAAATACATTTGATTTGATATACAAATTAGATTACTGTGTAAGCAATGCTGAACTGTAGAACACACAGCTCATGGATTTCAACAAGAAACAGAGAGAGCGGGAGGGAGGAAAAGACAGGGAGAGAGGGTGTCAGAGAGAGAGAGAGAGAGAGAGAGGGGAAGAGAGAGAGAGGAAGAGAGAAAGAAAGAGAGAGCAAGAGAGAAAGGGAGAGAGAGACAGATAGCAATACTAACCATTTTTCAGCTTTTTGTAAATATCAAGGTTAATGGTTTGATCATACATGACACATTGACATTTCATGTTTGACCCACGCAGCAGGGTCGTGCACAGACATTTTAGGGGGCTTGAGCTCAAATGGGCACCTCCCAAAAACAAATCCCTGCAACCGAGGTCACAGAGAAATGATGACTTTGATTATTTAGTTCCATTATTTAGTTCCATAGTAGCAATAGATGGCCACATCTTAATGCAAATTAAAGGTCACAAGTAAATAACCCTTAATCTCATTCACTTTAATAATAGCAATGTACCATTTGCTACAGTTAACAAAATGGCTAACTATTGTACTGTAGCTAGATTACTAGAAGAGTCATTTTATTTGTATTTTTTTTTACAGATTGTGATTTATCACCAATACTCTTAAAACATTTCTTTATTATCTAATATCTAATCTTCTAACTCCATAGTATAATATTATAATAATGTAATAAAAAAATATTTTATATATATTGATTCTGTAGTCATGTATTGGAGCACAGATCCAGAGGTTGCACCACACATCCAGAGGAGGCACCACAGGTCCAGAGGTGGCACCACACGTCTAGAGGAGGCACCACAGGTCCAGAGGTGGCACCACACGTCTAGAGGTGGCACCACAGATCCAGAGGTGGCACCACACGTCTGAGGTGGCACCACAGATCCAGAGGAGGCACCACAGATCAAGAGGAGGCATCATAGGTCCTAGAGCGTTGGGGAAAAATGTTATTTGCTGAGGCACAGAGTTTTTCATGATTTTGTAACCTAACCAGATATAAATCCAGACCCTTTCGTGTATGACAGTGATTCATTAGTTGTTCAAAGGTTTTGAATGGGCTATGATGGGAACAGTTTTTCTAATCAGGTGACATGTTTGTTTTTTTTAACTCCTGGAAAAACTCCTGGCCTTAGGAGAGGATGAAAACCCTGTCATACTGCAGCGACCTTGTTCATTATAGTCACTTATCCATTATTTGAAGCTCAGTGTTAAATTCAAATCTCAGTATAATTCACATGCAGTATGTAAGCCAATATGACACCAATGTAGATGAACATTCGGAAATCAACTTGATTGGAGATGCACAACACACTCCCCGCCTCTCCTCAAGATCCCTCTGAACATTACTGAGATCCGCTACACCATATTTTTGACAGGGTCATTAACATCCTAATTTCTTTTGGCCCAAACCTAGACTTCGGATTAAAACAAGGCTACAGCATCCATGAGGGGACTATCCATGAGGTGACTATTAGACTTAGATTCATTTGGACTGAAGAAGTTTGTTGTTGCAACAGTTTTAATTACATTTACAATTTAACGCCTCAGCCGGCTCGTCGGGCTCCCACGCCTTCAATTTACGTGTTGGCTTTCTTTTTTCTTTAACTTTCTCACTTACATATTTCTGCCAACGATGTGCTACCTTTTTGTAGCATTTCTGACAACGGTCACATCTTTTTAGCTGAATCTCAGTTCTAAAGCTGTGTGCAACTTGGCTGTTGTGCAACAGTAGCAGCTACAGTAGCTAGTAGAAGGCTGGAGATAAGAAGAAGGTGCTTTCTGTATCTATAAGTGTCCATATATCCATGACATTTGAAAATGTTTGAATTCTTCTCGACTGTAAATGTGATTTTTTTAAATTTAATTTGTTAAATTTAAAATGTGTGTGTTGGGGGAGTGGGGGGGGTAGTGTTTGTGTGTGAAAGAGAGACATTTGGAAGAGGACCATTGGAGAGTAATGTCAGATCCCTGCCAAGGGCCTCCTGGTGCAGTTTTCCAGGTAGAACCTGAGCATCAAGCAACATCAATTTCACATAAGATTAGTGTGACATATATGTCTCTTATTATCTAATTAGATCAATTGGTACACTTAAGCAAGACTCGTACACAATTAGAACATTCTCAACATTCTCTGTGCACTGAACACATGCAGTCAGAATATTCATCCTTAATTATTACCATGGTTTCAAAACTAGTCAGGTGTTTCTCTTTGAAAGCATCCTCCTCTCCTCCCAGACAACAGAGAGCTCCCACAGCCCTGTAGCCTTACTGTTCAGAGGAACCTAGTGGAGGAGCATATTAGAGAGAAGAGTGAGAGAGTGAGAGAGAGAGAGGGGGGGGCAAATGGGATGAATGGAAGGAGAGGAAAGAACTGATGACAAAACCCACAAAACACAGAATCTTAATCTGGTGGGAAAAATGGCATGTGTGCACTGTAATTCCAGAATGACTGATAAAGAAGGTCTGACTAGACATGGCCCTCGTTGTCTTGTGTCCCTGAGTCATTTCCTATTTTCCTAGTAAATAATAATATTAAAATCAGCCTTTAGTCAACCTTCTGTGCAAACATTTGACCCAATTCCACTTCTAAAAGCTCCATAGAAAAAGTGGAATTTGGACAAGTGTGTGATTTTGTAGGAGTGTGTGTGCATGTGTCTGTGTGCGTATGTGTGTACGTGTGTGTGTGAGAGAAATCTAGGTCAAACATGTTGTTTCTGCGGTACCCCGTAGAAGGGATGTTGTGCTGCTTTGAGTCATATTTCTAAAGCTGTGTTTAACGTTGTGTAGGTTGGTGATCCTTGGGACCAGGTGTTGAAGTTATGTTTTATTGAGTGTGTGTGTGAATGTGTGCGTGCGTGTATAATTATCTGTGTGTGTGTGTGTGTGTGTGTGTGTGTGTGTGTGTGTGTGTGTGTGTGTGTGTGTGTGTGTGTGTGTGTGTGTGTGTGTGTGTGTGTGTGTGTGTGTGAGATTGTTGGGGAATGTGAGCTGTAGTTTTGTTATTTTGTTGTTTTGATTAAAATAACAGAATCATTACAGAGAATGGCAGCCTTTAATATTGTAGGGCAGCAGTACAGGAGTACAGCAGTACAGTACAGGAGTACAGCAGTACAGGAGCAGTACAGTACAGAAGTACAGGAGAACAGAATCATAACAGAAAGGCCTAGCACCAACTCCTCCAGTCGTACAGACCATAGGAAATGGATTACTTTTCCTTCATTGACATTGAAAGTGTGTTGTATATTTCATAGTATCAATGCTATTTCAGAGTTGCACTTACCCTTGATACCCTGGCATTCATATTCTTGACCTCCCCTCTTCGGTTTCCATGAAAACATGAAACCCACAAGCATGAAAAAGGATCGCTTGAAATTGCAGATATCTCTTATTTCCCTGGCTGTAGCTTGTTTCATGTCAAATTAAAGGGAAATTGGGTTTGCTGCCCTGTGAATGCAGTAATATCCCCCACTTGCACGCTATCAGAATAATAATCAACAGAATAGTGTAAATATTATTACCATCTGCAATATGTAAATATAGCTGGACCCTTTCAGACTGTCAACATCAATGTCTCAGATTGGGAGAGACAGAGACAGAGAGGGAGAAAGGAGAGAGAGTGTTTGAAATTGTTTTAATTAAGGACTAATTCATGCTCTCTCTCCCTCTGAGAGACATTAATGTTGGTGTGGGGGTCCCCCTGCATTCTGAAAAAAAAAGTGTTCTTTGCGGAGGGATATGGTTCTAAATTAAATCAAATCAAAGTTTATTTGTCACTTGTGCCAAATACAACAGGTGTAGACCTTGGAGTGAAATGTTTACTTACAGGCTCTAACCAATAGTGCAAAAAAGTTGTTAGGTGAACAATAGGTAAGTAAAAAAATAAAACAACAGTAAAAAGACAGGCTATATGCAGTAGCGAGGCTATAAAAGTAGCGAGGCTACATACAGACACAGGTTAGTCAGGCTGATTGAGGTAGTATGTACATGTAGATATGGTTAAAGTGACTATGCATTATTGATGAACAGAGAGTAGCAGTAGCGTAAAAGAGGGGTCGGTGGGAGGTGGGTGGTGGGTGGCGGGACACAATGCAGATAGCCCATGGGGGGGCACGCAATGCAAATAGTCCGGGTAGCCATCTACCAAGAACCGTTTTGATCTGAAGAACCCTTTTTGAAAGACAAGGTTACTTTGTAAGGCAAAGGGTTCTACCTAGAATCTTAAACATC
Source organism: Oncorhynchus tshawytscha (assembly GCF_018296145.1). Taxonomy (NCBI): domain Eukaryota; kingdom Metazoa; phylum Chordata; class Actinopteri; order Salmoniformes; family Salmonidae; genus Oncorhynchus; species Oncorhynchus tshawytscha. The sequence goes on along the minus strand of NC_056450.1, from coordinate 39,633,017 downwards.
CTTTGATGATTCTTTGGAAGGCAAAGGGTTCTACCTAGAATCTTAAACATCCTTTGATGATTCTTTGGAAGGCAAGAAGGTTTCAGCATAGAACCATAAATGATATTTTCCAGCATGCTCTATTGCAGGGAGATTTTTTTAAATTCTTTGTTTTACCGTAACATCTGTGTTTTACATTGATTGGTTGATTGGTTTCATGCTACACATTCGTTTTTGTAAACAATATCCAATCTGTTTGAAATTTGATTTTTTTGCACCCATTACTGGGATGGTTGAGGAAGTCTCAGTGTTCAACGAATAACAATTCCACTTGTTGGATATCTTAACTATGGCTGGATTCCAATAGGAATTACACATCACTTTGCAAGCCAGCATAATTTGATTTACAGGCCTGATGGGCCTGTAAACCAGGAGATTCCCAACACCACTAGTGTCAGGGTATAACTAGTCCCTCAAAGAAAGGCCTTATGATATATGTAATGTACTGTCATAAATAATTACATTTTAAAGGCTAATAAGGCTGGTGGAACCGTTCACAGAGGGTTCTAGGAAGAACCCTTCAAATATATAACGGTTCTCAGTAGAACCCTTTATAGACGGTTCTAGGAAGAACCTTTAGATGATAAAATGGTTCTTGTTAGAACCCTTCATAGAGGGTTCTAGGTAGAACCCTTCATAAAGGGTTCTAGGTTTAAAGAACCCTACATCCAGTAGAGAGTTCCAGATCCCTCTGCAAAGGGTTCTATCCATCACCAAAAAGGGTTCCCGAAGAAACGTGTATGGTTCTACTTTTTTCTAAGAGTGTATACAACTGTATGTACAGCAACCGGCTAACTAACTACCGCAGAGGCTAACTTGACTATGTGTTTGTTCTATTTAGAGTCCCATCCCATCAGCATTTGCAGAGGCATTAACATCAAGCCCAGCAACAAGTCACCAAAAAGTCACTAAAAAGATCTACTAAATCTTTACATGAATCCATGATGAACAAATACATATACTGGTGCTAGGGATAAACATGATCTGTGTCTTGTTGTCATGGTTGGTGTGTTCATAAGTAGGCTACAACTTCTGTTGCAGTTCTCTGTATTATGGAGGCTTAGTTGATTGTTAATTGAATTCTAAATTGGAGAAAATGAGGTATTAGTGGTATTAGTGAGGAGGGCATGGTGTGGGTGACTGACTGGTGTCTGTTGGGGGTGGGTATTGTTTGTGAAGGTTAGTATGCATGATCTATTGACATGAGTGGGGTGGGTGGATATAGTACCTTGTTTGAGTGTGTATTGATAACAATATGGAAGAAAATGTAACGTAATTCTACGAGAACCAATATCACTCGCTAAAAACACAACCTTATGGAACAATCCTTGGATAGCTTTTCAGAATTCATCAATAAATTGGTCCACATGGAAAACTAAAGGCATAGAAACTGTAAATAACTTGGTAACAGGAAATACATTTATTTTTATTTTATTTATTTTATTTCCATGACAGAATTAAAAGGTAATTTTGGACTTACCAATGTAGATAGTTTCAAATACATGCAACTTAAACGTTACAAATCACAGAATGTCGAAGTATTACAGCCCCCCCCGAAACCTAACATCCCTGCCAACATTACCACAGTGCCAAAGCCTGCTAAACCAGCTGCCATAATCCAACACAAGAAGAGGTTCACCAGCTGAAGAACATTCTGGAACCTGACTGGAACATTCAACCAACACAACATCCATATTCAGTCATATTGTAGTAGTATACTATAAAATGCCTACTATGCTCACAACTGCATTGTGGTATATATATTGCTAACTGTTGTACATATGTATATAATGGTGAGTTGTTTAACTTATAATATTTTTTACAAAAGGTACTGACAATTGACAAGTGTTGACTTCAACTTCTGGATTGATTCATTGTGATATTCATTACATGTGTTTGGATAAACTAGATTCAGTCTTACTGCTAACACGAATGATGCAGGGAGTTGGTGTTTCATTTAAACTTGAATTTGTTGGCAAGTAAACATGTTGCAATAAAACAATCGATTAGTCTGTCAATATAGCAAACAAATAGACATGGCTTGTATTCAAGACAAAGTTGATTTGCTCTGGAGACTGAGATACACAGCAATATGCAGGAAGAGTTATGGCAATGAATATGAGTGGCAGGTAGGCTAGTGGTTAGAGTGTTGAACTAGTATCTGACAGACTGCAAGATTGAATCCCTGAGCTGACGAGGTAAACATTTGTCGTTCTGCCCCTGGACAAGGCAGTTAACCCACTGTTCCTAGGCCGTCATTGAAAAATAAAAATGTGTTCTTAACTGACTTGCCTAGCCAGGAATATAGCACAGCCAGGCAGCAACAGAGCCAACCAAGAAAGATTGGAACAACACCCCACATACTGTTGGGTGTTGAAGTTTCCCTTTTAAAAGCTGAGTAAGAACCATTTTAAACCTTACTTTCTTCAGTGTACTATAGCACCATCAATATAATATAACACCTTGTGTCATCCAGAAATAGATGAGCAGATATTTATAGGTTTCAGCTCCAGGCCATGATGTGAAGCGGAATACTCTGTGTTAAGAATTCCATTTGATTTCCCCTCATCTGATGTGATTAGCTCAGTTCATTAGATTTGGGAAATAATGAGTGGATGGATCGCAGCAGCACAAGGGAGCAGTCAGGACAGGAGAGGAGAGGAGAGGAGAGGAGAGGAGAGGAGAGGAGAGGAGAGGAGAGGAGGAGGAGAGAGAGGAGAGGAGAGGAGAGGAGAGGAGAGGAGAGGAGAGGAGAGAGGAGAGAGAGAGGGAGAGGAGAGGAGAGGAGAGGAGAGGAGAGGAGAGGAGAGGAGACAAAGAGGAGAGGGGGAGAGGAGAGGAGAGGAGAGGAGAGGAGAGGAGAGAGGAGAGGAGAGGAGAGGAGAGGAGAGGAGAGGAGAGGAGAGGAGAGGAGAGGAGAGGAGAGGAGAGGAGAGGGTGAGGCAGACAGACAGGAGAGGAGAGGAGAGGGGGGAGGCAGACAAACAGGAGAGGAGAGGAGAGGGGAGGCAGACAAACAGGAGAGGAGAGGAGAGGAGAGGGGGAGGCAGACAGAGAAGAGAGGAGAGGAGAGGAGAGGAGAGGAGAGGAGAGGAGAGGAGAGGAGAGGAGAGGAGAGGAGAGGAGAGGAGAGGAGAGGAGAGGAGGAGAGGAGAGGAGAGGAGAGGGAGAGAGGAGAGGGGGAGGCAGACAGACAAGAGAGGAGATGGGGAGTCAGACAGGCAGGAGAGGAGAGGAGAGGAGAGGAGAGGAGAGGAGAGGAGAGGGGGAGACAGACAGACAAGAGAGGAGGAGGCAGACAGGCAGGAGAGGAGGAGAGGAGAGGAGAGGAGAGGAGAGGAGAGGAGAGGAGAGGAGAGGAGAGGAGAGGAGGAGAGGAGAGGCAGACAAAGAGGAGAGGAGAGGGAGAGGAGAGGAGAGGAGAGGAGAGGGAGAGGAGGAGAGGAGAGGAGAGGAGAGGGAGAGGAGAGGCAGACAAGGAGAGGAGAGGAGAGGAGAGGAGAGGAGAGGAGAGGAGAGGAGAGGAGAGGAGAGGAGAGGAGAGGAGAGGAGAGGGGAGAGAGGAGAGGAGAGGAGAGGAGACAAAGAGGAGAGGAGAGGAGAGGGAGGAGGAGAGGAGAGGAGAGGAGAGGAGAGGAGAGGAGGGAGAGGAGAGGAGAGGGAGAGGAGAGGAGAGGAGAGGAGAGGAGAGGAGAGGAGAGAGGAGAGGGAGAGAGGAGAGGCAGACAGACAGGAGAGGAGAGGAGAGGAGAGGGGGAGGCAGACAAACAGGAGAGGAGAGGAGAGGAGAGGGGGAGGCAGACAAACAGGAGAGGAGAGGGGGAGGCAGACAGAGAAGAGAGGAGAGGAGAGGAGAGGAGAGAGGAGAGGAGAGGAGAGGAGAGAGGAGAGGAGAGGAGAGGAGAGGAGAGGAGAGGAGAGGAGAGGAGAGGGAGAGGCAGACAAAGAGGAGAGGAGAGGAGAGGAGAGGAGAGGAGAGGAGAGGAGAGGAGAGGAGAGGAGAGGAGAGGAGAGGAGAGGAGAGGAGAGGGAGGAGAGGAGAGGAGAGGAGAGGAGAGGAGAGGAGAGGAGAGGAGAGGAGAGGCAGACAGGAGAGAGAGAGGAGAGGAGAGGAGAGGGGGAGGCAGACAAACAGGAGAGGAGAGGAGAGGGGAGGCAGACAAACAGGAGAGGAGAGGAGAGGGGGAGGCAGACAGAGAAGAGAGGAGAGGAGAGAGGAGAGGAGAGGAGAGGAGAGGAGAGGAGAGGAGAGGAGAGGAGAGGAGGGAGAGGAGAGGAGAGGAGAGGAGAGGAGAGGAGAGAGGAGAGGAGAGGAGGAGGCAGACAGACAAGAGAGGAGGAGGCAGACAGGCAGGAGAGGAGAGGAGAGGAGAAGAGAGGAGAGGAGAGGAGAGGAGAGGAGAGGAGAGGAGAGGAGAGGAGAGGAGAGGAGAGGGAGAGGAGAGGAGAGGAGAGGAGAGGAATGGGGGGAGTCAGACAGGCAGGAGAGAAGAGAGAGAGGCACACAGACAAGAGAGGAGATGGGGAGTCAGACAGGCAGGAGAGTAGGAGGCAGACAGGCAGGAGAGGAGAGGGGGAGTCAGACAGGCAGGAGAGGAGATGGGGAGTCAGACAGACAGGAGAGGAGGAGGCAGACAGGCAGGAGAGGAGAGGAGGAGGCAGACAGGCAGGAGAGGAGAGGGGGAGGCAGACAGGCAGGAGAGGAATGGGGAGTCAGACAGGCAGGAGAGGAAAGGAGAGGGGAAGGCAGACAGACAGACAAGAGAGGAGATGGGGAGTCAGACAGGCAGGAGAGTAGGAGGCAGACAGACAGGAGAGGAGAGGAGGAGGCAGACAGGCAGGAGAGGAGAGGGGGAGGCAGACAGGCAGGAGAGGAGAGGGGAGGCAGACAGGCAGGAGAGGAGAGGGGGAGGCAGACAGGCAGGAGAGGAGGAGGCAGACAGGCAGGAGAGAAGAGGAGGAGGCAGACAGGCAGGAGAGGAGAGGGGGAGGCAGACAGGCAGGAGAGGAGAGGGGGAGGCAGGCAGGAAATATGTGGTTGTCTCACCTAGCTAAGATGAACGCAATAAACTGGAAGTCTCCCTGGATAAGGGCATCTGCTAAATGACAAAAATGTAGATATGGGGAGGAGGGGATGCAGGAGAGGAGAGAGGGAGGACCGAGAGGAGAGAAGCAGGCAGGCAGGAGTGGAGAGGAGGGAGGAGAGAAGGGGAGACAAGCATCAGGCAGGAGAGGAAAGAATCAGGCAGGAGAGGAAAGAGAGGGAGGAGAGGAGAAGGGGAGGCAAGCATGAGGCAGGAGAGGAAGGAGAGGAGAAGGGGAGGCAAGCATCAGGCAGGAGAGGAAAGAGAGAGGAAGGAGAGGAGCAGGGGAGGCAAGCATCAGGCAGGAGAGGAAAGAGAGGAGAGAGGGAGGAAGAAGAGGGGAAGGCAGGCAGAAGAGGACAGAGGGAGGAATGAGGAAAATTTGGAAATGTGTTGATGATGTTGTACCCACCATAACTATCCACACATACCCCAACCAAAAGTTTATTGGTCGCAGGTGCAGCGAAATGCTTGTGTTTCTATCTCCAACATTGTAGTAATACAAAACAATGCACACATAATACAAAGGGTAAAAATGAAGAAATATCAGAAAGATCACTGTCAGAGTCCAGAATATACAGTGTACCCACACACAGTTGAAGTCGGAAGTTTACATACACCTTAGCCAAATACCTTTAAACTCAATTCCTGACATTTAATCTGAGTAAAAAATGCCCTGTTTTAGGTCATTTAGGACCACCACTTTATTTTAAATTTTCATAGTCCATCTATCGTCATGACCACCATTGTGGCTGACGGGAAACCAGTCCCTTTATTTCATGTTTAATGTTCTGAGGTTGGTTCTCCATAGTGACAGGACAAAGGAATTTGTCTGTGGCCTGAGATTTACAAGGGGCGTGGGGGCAATAAACCCCCCCCCCACGTCTTCAGACCCACAGATCTCTCCTCCTCTGTTGTGGTTGAGAGATAATCTGTAGGGTTGTGGTCTCCTGTAACCTGACCTGATCAAGACAGTCATGACAGTAGCCTATGTATTATTTAAAGCTGTTGCAATCATACTGTATTGCTGTTGATATGGGTGGGTAATTGTACCCAGGGTATTATGAGTAATGAGAATGCTATTTGGAATGGTGAGGCATCAGAAGATACCTTTGCACAGGTCTGTAGCCTGGGGGGGTCTCATATCTGCAAAGTTGTAGAGTTGTCTACATAGTTCCATAAGTAATGTAAAAAAAAAAAGTGGATTCCAAACAATATAATGATGGTCTCTTTATAATGGTTGTTATTCTCTGAGTTGTATTGTTCCTCTACATGTTTCCAGCTGGGTCAACATGAAAGACACATTTCATGGCATCTCTCCACTTTTCTCTCCATCTCTCTTTCATCTCAGGACCTTTCCCTCTTTCGTTCCCCGGTTGTTTTGAAATGCCCTTCAGTTGTCTGGTAACGACAGTTATTCACATGAAAGACTGCTTTGAATCTCTACTCTGCAGATCTGGGACAATCCAGCATAACATAAAATAGCATAAGTGACAAGAACTGAATTAAAGCATTTTAACACTCCTGACAGTGTTCTCTCGGATCACTCTGACACCATAGTGTTTCAGCACACAATAGCTTCAAATAGCATAGCTGACTAGAACTGAATTCAACATATCACTGTCAAAAGTGAGAATGTCAAAAAAACAAAAACAAGCAATGATGTTTCTTTACATGCGTGTGTTCCACCGAGGCAACAAACACAGAAACGCTTCCTGGATACCAAGTAACCTACTATACAAATAACTGGTCCAAACTCCTCAGAGTATCTACAGTACAAGAAGAATAGTATGTGGACACTCGATTTACTGCTATAACAGCCTCCACTCGTCTGGGAAGATTTTCCCACTGGATGATGCAACATTGCTGCGGAGACGTGCTTTCATTCAGCCACAAGCGCATTAGTGAGGTTGGAACTGATGTTGGGCGATTAGGCCTGGCTCACAGTCGGCGTTACAATTCATCCCAAAGGCGTTCGATGGGGTTGAGGTCATGGCTCTGTGCAGGCCCAGTGAATTTCTTCCACACTGATCTCAACAAACCATTTATGTGTGGACCTCACTTTGTGCACAGGGGTATTGTCATGCTGAAACAGGAAAAGGCGTTCCCCAAAATATTGCCACAAAGTTGGAAGCACAGAATCGTCTAGAATGTACAATTATATGGTGTAGTGTTAAGATTTCCATTCACTGGAACTAAGTGGCCTAGCCCAATCCAGGAAAAACAGTCCCAGACCATTATTCCTCATCCACCAAACTTTACAGTTGGCACTATGCATTTGGGTAGGTAGCTTTCACCTGGCATCCACCAAACCCAGAATCGTCTGTCTGACTGCCATATGGTGAAGCTGATTCATCACGCCAGAGAACGCGTTTCCACTGCTCCAGAGTCCAATGCCATTGAAAACCATTTCATGAAGCTCCCGATGAACAGTTATTTTGCCGACGTTGCTTCCAGATGCAGTTTGGAACTAGGTAGTGAGTGTTGCAACCGAGGACAGACGATTTTAACGCGCTATGCACTTCAGCACTCGCCAGTCCTATTCTGTGAGCTTGTGTGGCCTACCAATTTGCAGCTGAGCCGTTGTTGCTCCTAGACCTTTCCAATTCACAATAACAGCACTTACAGTGGACCATGGCAGCTCTACCAGGGCATAAACTTGACGAATTGAAAGGCACAGCTCTTCAGTGAGGCTATTCTACTGCCAATGTTTGTCTATGGAGATTGCATAGCTATGTGCTGAATTTTATACACCTGTCAGAAACTGCTGTGGCTGAAATAGCCGAATCCACTCATTTGAAGGGGTGTCCACATACAAAAAGTATATATAGTGTATCTCTGCCTTAGCTAGCTTCCATGAAGAAGACCCATCTGTTTGTTTGTTTGTTTGCTTATTTTTCCTATAAACTTGTGCTCAAAATAATATTATTGCAAGTAAGTAAAAAAGTGTCAGGGAGAAACAAACAAGCTGCATACATTTACTAGCTAACAGTAAGATACAAAGCTTTTAAAAAATCACACAACGGATGAGTTTGCCAGTGAAGAGAAGAGAGAGGCGTTTGTTCATGAAGTATGCTCTTTAATAATCTCTGCCTCCTGTCTCTTCTCTCTCTTCATGTGTTCGTCCCGTTAGCCGAGAGTCAAGCTGAATTTCAAAGCGAACACTTCATAAGATTTAAGCTGTTGCCTGCCTGCTGCTAGCTATCTTCACTGAACAAAACACAGAGAGGAAATTTTAGCTAGCGCTAGCTAAGTATGTTGGGCACTGCATTGATTGACAGTTTGTAGCTTGTCACTTATATAGTTTGACAGTTTGCTGATTAAGTTGTAGACCTTCCGATCATCCGTCAGTGTGTAAATCAGCATGTTTCCAGAGCACCAATTGCTACATTGTAATGTTGGGTAAGCTAAACACGCAGCAGCAGACTCAATACTGTACTGACTCGGGTCAGAGCAGGCAGTTTGTTGTTTAATTAAAACTTGTTCATTGTGATAAAATAATTTTACTACAGTAGCTAGCTAACTATGTAGCTTGCTTATGGGATCGAGCACTGCATTTAGTGTTGCACTAGCTAGTTGGTTAGCTCTTTGGTTTCATATGAAGTGACTGGTTGGATAGCTGCTCTTTGGTTTCATATGAAGTGACTGGTTGGATAGCTGCTCTTTGGTTTCATATGAAGTGACTGGTTGGATAGCTGCTCTTTGGTTTCATATGAAGTGACTGGTTGGATAGCTGCTCTTTGGTTTCATATGAAGTGACCGGTTGGATAGCTGCTCTTTGGTTTCATATGAAGTGACTGGCTCAAGTGCTTCAAAGCGAAGCATGTAAAGTGAACAAATCAATTGCCAGAAAAGACTGCATTGTTACATCTGGAATTGTGACAGATATAGTTAAAAAGTAATGTTATATATTTAGTGTTGATAAGTTTAGCTGCCAGTGCAAATAATACATTTGAAAACAACATCAACAGCACTGCACCCCCCACAGCAACTCGCCCAAGCCTTCCCCATTTCTCCTTCTCCCAAATCCGTTCATCTGATGTTCTGAAAGAGCTGCAAAATCTGGACCCCTACAAATCAGCCGGGCTAGACAATCTGGACCCTTTCTTTCTAAAATTATTTGCCGAAATTGTTGCCACCCCTATTACTAGCCTGTTCAACCTCTCTTTTGTGTCGTCTGAGATTCCCAAAGATTGGAAAGCAGCTGCGGTCATCCCCCTCTTCAAAGGGGGGGGACAGTCTTGACCCAAACTGCTACCGACCTATATCTATCCTACCATGCCTTTCTAAGATCTTCGAAAGCCAAGTCAACAAACAGATTACCGACCATTTCGAATCTCACCATACCTTCTCTGCTATGCAATCTGGTTTCAGAGCTGGTCATGGGTGCACCTCAGCCACACTCAAGGTCCTAAACGATATCTTAACCGCCATCGATAAGAAACATTACTGTGCAGCCGTATTCATTGATCTGGCCAAGGCTTTTGACTCTCTCAATCACCACATCCTCATCGGCAGACTCGACAGCCTTGGTTTCTCAAATGATTGCCTCGCCTGGTTCGCCAACTACTTCTCTGATAGAGTTCAGTGTGTCAAATCGGAGGGTCTGCTGTCCGGACCTCTGGCAGTCTCTATGGGGGTGCCACAGGGTTCAATTCTTGGACCGACTCTCTTCTCTGTATACATCAATGAGGTCGCTCTTGCTGCTGGTGAGTCTCTGATCCACCTCTACGCAGACGACACCATTCTGTATACTTCTGGCCCTTCTTTGGACACTGTGTTAACAACCCTCCAGGCAAGCTTCAATGCCATACAACTCTCCTTCCGTGGCCTCCAATTGCTCTTAAATACAAGTAAAACTAAATGCATGCTCTTCAACCGATCGCTACCTGCACCTACCCGCCTGTCCAACATCACTACTCTGGACGGCTCTGACTTAGAATATGTGGACAACTACAAATACTTAGTTGTCTGGTGAGACTGTAAACTCTCCTTTCAGACCCATATCAAACATCTCCAATCCAAAGTTAAATCTAGAATTGGCTTCCTATTTCGCAACAAAGCATCCTTCACTCATGCTGCCAAACATACCCTTGTAAAACTGACCATCCTACCAATCCTCGACTTTGGCGATGTCATTTATAAAATAGCCTCCAATACCCTACTCAACAAATTGGATGCAGTCTATCACAGTGCAATCCGTTTTGTCACCAAAGCCCCATATACTACCCACCATTGCGACCTGTACACTCTCGTTGGCTGGCCCTCACTTCATACTCGTCGCCAAACCCACTGGCTCCATGTCATCTACAAGACCCTGCTAGGTAAAGTCCCCCCTTATCTCAGCTAGCTGGTCACCATAGCATCTCCCACCTGTAGCACACGCTCCAGCAGGTATATCTCTCTAGTCACCCCCAGAACCAATTCTTACTTTGGTCGCCTCTCCTTCCAGTTTTCTGCTGCCAATGACTGGAACAAACTACAAAAATCTCTGAAACTGGAAACACTTATCTCCCTCACTAGCTTTAAGCACCAACTGTCAGAGCAGCTCACAGATTACTGCACCTGTACATAGCCCACCTATAATTTAGCCCAAACAACTACCTCTTTCCCTACTGTATTTAATTTATTTATTTATTTTGAAATTGAATGACTTGTTTCCGCTCTTTGAAAGTATTTCTGTGGCAGCGGATAGGATAGGATAGGATAGGATAGGATAGGATAGGATAGGATAGGATAGGATAGGATAGGTTAGGATAGGATAGGGATAGGATAGGATAGGATAGGATAGGATAGGATAGGATAGGATAGGATAGGATAGGATAGGATAGGATAGGATAGGATAGGATAGGTTAGATAGGATAGGATAGGATAGGATTAGGATAGGATAGGATAGGATAGGATAGGATAGGATAGGATAGGATAGGATAGGATAGGGTTAGGATAGGATAGGTTAGGATAGGATATAGGATAGGATAGGATAGGATAGGATAGGATAGGATAGGATAGGATAGGATAGGATAGGATAGGATAGGTTAGGATAGGATAGGATAGGATAGGATAGGATAGGATAGGATAGGATAGGATAGGATAGGATAGGATAGGATAGGATAGGATAGCCTGAATATGTGGAAGTTGGTTTGGTGTCTCCAGCTTGAACGGTTCAAGAGTTATTGTTGGTGAGTTATTTGATGCACATTTTTGTCATTTGTCTTGGTCAGTAGTTGTGGTCAGTAGTTGTGTGGTCAGTAATTGTGGGGTTGTGGTCAGTAGTTGTGTGTTTTAATAGTTGTGTGTTCAGTAGCGGTGATCAGTAGTTTAGTGGTTGTGGTCAGTAGTTGTGTGTTCGTGGTCAGTAGATATGGTCTGCAGTTGTGTTGTTGTGGTCAGTAGTTGTGAGGTAAGTAGTTGTATGATTGTGGTCAGTACTTATGTGGTTGTGGTCAGTAATTGTGGTCAGTAGTTGTGTGTCATGGTCAGTAGTTGTGTGGTCAATAGTTGTGGTTGTGGTCAGTGTCAGTATACAGTTGTTGCGTGTGAAAAGTGAAAGAAGTGTGATGAGAAGTGACAGGGTGAAATACGAAGGGAGTGAACGGAGACAGTTTCACACTATCCAATCAGAGCAGCAGGATCAACGTACAGCCCGCCCATCTCTTTACAGACAGGCAAACTAACCAGTTGAGTTATTTAGAGCACTGGGCACAATCCTGAGAAGGAGGACGAAGCTAGTGAGCATTCAAAATCTTCTCTGTATCATTCCAGATTGTCAAGACTGGGGAAGCATTACAAATGTTAGTGCTAGCTTTTCGGTCCGAAACAGATTCACAAATCATGGGAATTTATCGCGCTATGAAGACTCCTCTGAGGCACGTGATGCTTGGCAACAGTTGCCTTAGCAGGCCTGCTCCCTCCATGGCTAATGCATACTAACAAATGTTTGTGCTATGAAACTACAAATAAATAAATACTGTGCTCTGAACCACAACACATGATGGTGTTGTTAGACAAAGCAAGTAAAGTAAACTTCAAAACGTGATGTGGTTTTATTGGAATTTGCATAAATAATGAATCTGCTAGCTTCTGACATGACTTCTTGCATCTATAATGGGAGCAGTTGATTGGTTACTAGAACAGCTCTACCTATAGATGGGTTGGCTGTTTAGCAACAAAACAGACGTGTGCTCAACTTTTGGGCAAAACAGACGGCGTTGGCTTAGAATGTTGACACCGTAAACTATATTTAATCTCCAATGTTTACTGAAAACATAAATAAATTAGCGCAATGAGCACTTGTTGTCTCTCAAATACATCGCTACAGTTGTTGGTTAGCTAGCTAGCAAATTGTATACATATTAGCATTGACATGAAATAAGTCAAAACACCTCAACACAAGACATGGTATCAAGAACCAGATGAAACTAGCTTAAACGAGTCACACTTCCCCACATGGCAGTTTCTTGTCATTGTTGGTAGCTGTCTGGCCATCCAGAATCACAACAACTCACGGACTTCTGCCCCATTGAAGCGTGCGCATCGTTTTTGTGACGTTATCTTTTATTGATTGGTAGAAGCTATTCCTAATCCTCTTTTAGATTTGAAAAGCAAAGAAGTAGAGGAAGATTTCATAAACGCTAACTGTTTGTTTAACTGGTTGGGAAAGTGGTCAAAATGTTATTTGTTTATAAAAAGTTACTGAAAATGTTGATATGGTTTCTAAAACAGCTGTAACTTTATCGGATTAAGATATTGATGATATCCAAATCGGGCCTTTTAGAATGTTGAGGAAATCCCTTGCAAGTGGATGGAGTACAAAAAGAAGGACAAAACGTTTAGTAGTTTAAAAAGTATAAAAGATATAAAAAAGTTGTACACAGGATTTTTTTATCCGGACCGGTCTAGAGTTTTAACCACAAGAGTAAGAGGAGTTTGCATGCAAAATAATGAATTATGTCAAAGATTTAAAGTGGGGACACTTGCTTCCAGGCCCGCCTATTAATAAGTCATAAATAATTCACATTAATTAAAGATTTTTTATTTATTCATCTTGATTTAGTCTAACTATTTTTGAGGGCGACGTACAGTAGTAGTGACTGTTGTTGCTAGGTAACATGCTAAGACTCCGGTGAATCTTCAGGAATCATAGGAATCCCCACTCCTCAGTAAAAGGCACATGACAGCCCACTTGGAGAGAAATTTCTGCCAAGGGTGCCGAGTCAGCATAGAATGTCCACTCAATAAAGAGGCTTCCGAAGGGCGCAGTGGAGCCCTTGATGACTCGACAACTAGAGTTTGAGATTGACTCGATTGATTTGTGAATGCGCATATCAAGTGATTGAGTGCTCAAAGTATTTGGTTTGAAATTCAGCCTCAGAGTGCGTGACAGACAACCATGGTGGGGGCCATGCGGCAGATGCTGCCCAAATTTAAAGCACAGAGATGTCCTCCTGTACTCTGCCCTAATTACAGCACACAGTAAGGTGAAGGAATGCAAATGCCAGCCCCCAGTGGAGGCCTAAGAGAGATTTCTGATTGGACAGTGGAGGACTGAGAGAGCTGTGATTGGAGAATGGATGGCTGAGAGAATGCTGTTTGGACACTTCTTTAAATGTCAGTTAGCCACAGATGGATCTTTTTTTCCCCGCTAAGACGGGAGGACAGAGTGTGACATCATCACTCAAAATCTCTGAGGCTTCAACACTAACTAAAGTGCTTGCATAAGCTTTGTGACATAACTAACAGAATGGGAATGTAAAGTTTGGACACCTGGATGTCCAGGGCATAAAGACTGAGAGGACTATCTTTGTTGCTGGGCAGTTTTGACAGTTTAAAGTCCAGCTTTTCACTCAAACATGTCTGTCTGCAGTCTTGAGCAGCTACGTCTGTCTTGCAAAGATATTTTTTGTCAACGAGAAAAACTTCTGTATAAATAAAGGTTAAATGTTTTCCAAATGCATACAAAATAGATGCATTGCACCTTGCACTCTAGCATAAAGCAGTAACACATTGGGTTCTCGTTCTTAATCTACAAAAAAAAAGACACTTTCACAAAACAGATTTGGTTTCTATCGATTTTAAACAGGAAAATCGAAAACAATGTGAAAGTAAAGAAAATGAGCTCTAAAACCAATCATAGTATAAGACCAGGCCACTTGGAGGACTGGGTATAAAATGGGGATGTGAGAAAGAGAACCTATGACATCAGTAATGCTTATCAACAGATGTAACCATTATCTCCCCCGGTGTCCAAAACCCTGATAGCAAGCTAGCACCGGCCCATCATCAGTAAAGACAGCACCCCACTTCTCATTTGTCTCATTGGCTTTAGAGTGGATAACAGCTGTGGGGCGACACGAAAGCAGCATACCGACTGTTGGACTGCCATTGTCGGTCCCCTGTTGGACTGCTGCCGAAATACCACCACATCGTCTGCAGACACTGGTCTGATATCAGCTAGCCGAATGGTGAGTTGCATCATATGGCCAGCAGTGGTCTGATTAGTGCTTGCTAACTAGAATACCAAGGCTACAGAAGCACAACTATGGTTTATTCCAACAGACAAGTAAAAGTGAGGAGCTGGAAGCAAACAGGGAAACAGAGATGACTTTGTATTTGTAGAGACTGTTGTGTGAAAGCTCCGGGGCAACTTATTCAAATATGCAGCAGAGATAAATCTCACTCTGTGGCTGAGTGGTGCTGAACGTTCCGCTCTCTTTGGTTTACCAATGTCAGTCAGATATAACACACACACACACACACACACACACACACACACACACACACACACACACACACACACACACACACACACACACACACACACACATACACACACACACACACACACACACACACACACACACATTGAACCAATATAAGAGTGACTCTGTAATTAAGGTCTGTGAGAAGTCAGTCCACCAGGGAGGAGAGCTGTGTGTGTGTGTGTGTGTGTGTGCGCGTGCGTGTGCGTCATGAATCAGTCCACCACGAATGACTCAGCTTCTTGTAGGGCTCTGCTCCGTCTTTATTGTATTGCTGTAGCGTTACAGATTTAGCAATCTAAATGTAATGGTAATTTCTGATGAGACAACATGTGCAGCGTTTTCCGTGAATGCAGTCTCCACTAACGCGGGAACATTGCCTTTAAATTATGATTACGCTGCAACTCTGAACTTCAGCGATACAGATTGAATCGAGCCCTTAGTCTAATCACAGCTCTACTTTGACTGTAATGTTTTCCTTCAGGCCAGACTGGACACATGCTGTCTAATGGCCCTCTAGGTAGACCTAATAAGGTATATTAAATACACCTGTCTCTCTGCTTAAGATAAGTGCTCTCACAGCCAAGCAATTTGCTAAGACTTTCTTTGCTAGAGCTTTCTTTCGATTCTGTCTCTAATAGCCCTCAAGGTATAATAAGGTAAATTAAATGTGTCTGTCTGCCAGCTGATTAAAGCTACTTCAGTTCCCATAGCCAAGCACTTTGCTCTTGGCTAAAACCAGGCTTCCATGTGTAACTTTCTGGTTTCAAATTGCTGTCGAAACATACACAGAGGTCAGACAATGGGACTAGACCTGAGATTGCCCATAACCACAATAACCTTGAAGATCCTTTTAATTTTGTGCTTTGTATAGATTCCTTGAGTGAAATGATAAGCATCTGATCTCTCTTCAACTATTGATCGTGGGAATGAAAGACGCAACTTGATATTCAGTAATGTCCCCCATCCTCCCCTCGGCCCAGACTGAAAACATTGACGGTGACCATGGCATTATTCATCTTTACACAATGGGTGGGTCTAATTCTGAATGCATTCATTATTCATCTTTACCCAATGGGTGGGTCTAATTCTGAATGCTGATCAGTTAAAACAGCCTTCCAGCCAGTGTCTATTCCACAAGTTACCACTGGCTAAATATATGACGTTAAAATGCCTATTTACTCTGTTCCATCTGACTGCAAAATCCACTGTCTCGTCAGCCCAGCCAGGCAATTTATAAACTTGATCTCCACTATAAAAAGCATCTAGACATTATATCACATTTTTTTTAGACTAGCATTGTGTTTTCAACAGTGGAGATTTGTATAAACCTTGCTTTCTGTCTCTCCGACCTTTGCAACGTTGTTTCAATATTAAAATTCAATCTCCATTAATGAACCTGTTGGGAGTCGGGATGAGAGAGAGGCAGGCAGCATTTCTTAGGCAGTCAAAATTATGCATCAGCTGGCATCATTTTTATGGATATATATACAAAAAAAATTCAATTGAGAAAAGGTCAACAAAACGAATTGCAGGTAGTTTGCAGTCTTTTCAGCTTCAGTTTGAAGGGATCGTGTTAGCTGTGTTGTTGGCTAGCTCCTCTGAACAACAGTGTCCTGACGAGTGAGCACATATCTATGCCAGGCAAAATCGTGCCACATTAGCTCATTGTTATGGATGTATCTAAATAAATATCACTAGAAAACAGCTTAACTTCTTATGGCTGCAGGGGCACTATTGAGTAGCTTGGATGAAAGGTGCCCAGAGGTGCCTAGAGTAAACGGCCTGCTCCTCAGTCTCAGTTGCTAATGTATGCATGTTATTAGTAGTATTGGATGGAAAACACTCTGAAGTTTCAAAACTGTTTGAATTATGTCTGTGAGTATAACAGAACTCATATGGCAGGCAAAAACCTGAGAAAAAAATCCAGACAGGAAGTGAGAAATCTGAGGTTGGCATATTTTCAACCCACTCCCTATTGAAATCCCATTGGGATATGAATGAAGATTCACTTCCTAGGGCTTCCACTAGATGTCAGCTGTCTATAGAAACTTGAATGAGGCTTCTACTGTGTTGTGGGACTGAATAAGAGGGGAATGAGTCAGCTTACTGGCAGAGAGCCAGGTCCTGGTCAGGTGCATACCACATGATATCTTCCTGCATTCCATCCCTCCTCAAGACACAAAGGAATTCTCCGGTTGGAAGATTTATGATAGAAACATCCTAATGATTGATTCTGTACTTAGTTTGAAATGTTTCTTCGACCTGTAATACGACTTTTTGAAGTTTTTGTCCGAAGAAATGGTTGACCAGCACCAGCGTTTGGATAGGTGTACCAAACGCGCTAACAAAAGTAGCTAATTGGACATAAATAATGGACATTATCCAACAAATCAAGCATTTATTGTGGACCTGGGATTCCTGGGAGTGCATTCTGATGAAGATCATCAAAGGTAAGGGAATATTTATCATGTAATTTCTGGTTTATGTTGATCCAAAATGGCGGATAATTTGATTATATTTCTGAGCGCCGTCTCAGATTAGTGCATGGTTTGCTAGTTCTGTTATACTCACAGACACGATTCAAACAGTTTTAGAAACTTCAGTGTGTTTTCTATCAAAATCTATGAATAATATGCATATCTTATATTATTGACATGAGTAGCAGGAAGTTGAAATTGGGCACGCTATTTATCCAAAATTGAAAATTCTGTCCCCTAGCTTTTAATGCAACTGCAACCGCTTCGGTACACTGGCAATTGTGTTCAGCAAGGTGGGCTGGGGAATCTGAGACTCTTTGTGCTTAAGGCGATGGACTTGTCCTGTCTGGATAAGCTGGATGAGACTCTGCCGAAAGTGGTGTAGGGCTTATTAACCACCAACTGTTTGGTCTTTTTGCAGAAGATTTGCTGGGACATAGAGCAACATGCCTTTGTTGGTAAAGATATCAACCGAATTGGACCGGCTAGCGTATTGTTTAGATCCAATGAGGGGACATTGGGAGCTGCTTTTGAGAGGGCTGTCAACAAAGTGAATGGCCTGGGGCTCTAAAGACGCTGCAAAAAGTCTTAGGAAGGCAGTTCTTGCACAGCATGAAATGTTGTGTATGGGAGATTGAGGAGAAATGTCATCTCAATCGATCTCATGCACAACAATACATTTACTTTCCAAGCACAACCCTGCACAACCACAAAAAAACTCCTTACCTCCAAGTAATTGTCTGTAAACCTCCCCCAGCCCATTGACTTTGACAGATCATTCTTGTCGCTATTATCCCTTTACAGGGGTATTTATTAGTATTGAATCTGCAGAGAGAAGAATGAGTTGGTTGTGTCATTACGGTCGTAGTCTTGATTTTATAACTTTCAGTGTACTTTGCTGGTTTCTGTCTGACAATCTTGTTGTGCTCCATAACCGCAAGGCTCCCTCATGTTTGTGTACCCAAAATGCCCCAGCTTTGGAGTATTTTTCAGCAGGGCACTGTGGAATGACTCCAGATAACCTGAGTTGTACAAAAAGAAAAGAGGGGTAAACTAAATTGATGACATGGTCTGGAAGGTACTCTGGGGCCCTAGGCTACGTCTAACCACATGTAACCCCATAACACAAACCATAAATACACTACCCAATTCATTTTACTTACTGTAAATGTACATATTTTAGCAATCAGCTTGTAAATATTTAGCCTATTTTAGAATAAGGCTGTAACGCAATAAAATATGGAAAAAATCAAGGGGTCTGAATACTTTCCGAAGGCAGTGTACATGGGACTCGTTTCAGGAAACTAGGCATATGTCGTGCGTCACTACTTCACAGGAAAGCTATTTTGAACGTATGCTTTAAAAAAAATCAAAATGTGTCTTTTGGCAGAAATGCCTTCTGGAATGTAAACTTTCATGTGCCTTAATAACAAACTTGTAATCTGTAAATGTTCATGAAATTGTTAAATTACGAGCCAAGTTGGTTTAGCCACAGAAAAGGACTAGCCATGATTGTCTGAGATAATGAGTGGGCTGGACATGCCGAGAGTTGAGTTCGGATAGGTCTGCCATATAGCACGCTTCGGTCTATAATATGAGCTGGTCAGTATGTGTAGGTAATCCTTACTAACACAGATGTTTTGAAAGATATCCTGTAGTAGAACTGCATAAGTGTTGCTTTCCACTTTCTGAAGGACCGAGTTATGAAATCAGTGGAATTAGAGTATGATAGCTAAGGAGATGGAGAAAATTCAGGCGTTTGACTGCAAATATGCAGACAGAATTGAAAAGAGAACACACAGAAGGCTGTTGTGTATAAAACACCTGTCTCCGGATTACATCTTATAACTAAGGACAACCATGGCATCTGTGACAGAGAGGGAGAAGCATCCTTTCATGTACGGGTACCATAGTCTAGCTAGCTACATTTTTAGATATAACACATTTCTAATTTTGTCAGAAAGTTGTTTTCATTTCAAGTTAAAATGTACTGTGAGCTAGCTAGCTAACATTAGCTGGCTGGCTAGCTAGCTAACATTGCATGTATGATATGTGTAGTAATATTATTTGTATCTCAGAGCCCTTTGCATTGCTAGTTATAGCCTAATGTTGGCTAGCTAACATTGAACCTGCTTGGTTAGCTACCTGCAGATTCATGCAGGGTTGTAACCTTGAGATTATGGTTCATTGTTTAGCTAGGTAACTACATGTCTAAACAAAATACTCCACTATGCAACAAACTATTTCAGTAGAATGTTTATGATGTGACTGCGACAACTGTCGATAGACTTAACTGGTAAATTCACTCTGGCAATCCACTCCTATTTCAGAGCGCTCTGGTCTAAGCCAGAGCGCAGAATAACTGATGAATTTACTTACCCTCCTCGCCCGTTGAATATGGCCGGTGTAAGTAAACTTTGGAAAAATAAACGTAATTAAATTGTTGCCAGCAGCACAGTTGAAGTCACCAATGCTCTGTATAACATAAAAACAGTGTAACCAGCTCTGCTATGGCGAGTAAAATGGTCAGAGTGAGCTGTTCTCTCATTTGTGCTTGGAAGTAGCTAGCAAAGGTAGCCAACATTGGCCAGTTAGCTTGGATGCTTGACTGCTGTTAGGACGGAACACTCGGATCAACCCTACTCCTCGGCAAAGGGGGTCCAGTGTGGCTCTGAACGCTAGTCTTGAAATGGAGCGATAGTTGTCAAGACCATTTGTATCCCCAACCTTATGGAGTGGCAGCACATCAAATCAAATGTATTTATAGAGCCCTTCGTACATCAGCTCATATCTCAAAGTGCTGTGCAGAAACCCAGCCTAAAACCCCAAACAGCAAGCAATGCAGGTGTAGAAGCACGGTGGCTAGGGAAAACTCCCTAGAAAGGCCAAAACCTGGGAAGAAACCTAGAGAGGAACCAGGCTATGAGGGGTGGCCAGTACTCTTCTGGTTGTGCCGGGTGGAGGTTATAACAGAACATGGCCAAGATGTTCTAATGTTCATAAATTACCAGCATGGTCAGATAATAATAATCACAGTAGTTGTCAAGGGTGCAGCAAGTCAGCACCTCAGGAGTAAATGTCAGTTGGCTTTTCATAGCCGATCATTAAGAGTATCTCTACCACTCCTGCTGTCTCTAGAGATTTGAGGTCTGGGACAGGTAGCACGTCCGGTGAACAGGTCAGGATTCCATAGCCGCAGGCAGAACAGTTGAAACTGGAGCAGCAGCATGGCCAGGTGGACTGGGGACAGCAAGGAGTCATCATGCCAGGTAGTCCTGAGGCATGGTCCTAGGGCTCAGGTCCTCTGAGAGAGAAAGAAAGAGAGAATTAGAGAGAGCATACTTAAATTCACACAGGACACCAGACAAGACAGGAGAGGTACTCCAGATATAACAAACTGACCCTAGCCCACCGACACATAAACTACTGCAGCATAAATACGGGAGGCTGAGACAGGAGGGGTCAGGAGACACTGTAGCCCCATCCGATGATACCCCTGGACAGGGCCAAACAGGAAGGATATAACCCCACACATTTTGCCAAAGCACAGCCCCCACACCACTAGAGGGATATCTTCAACCACCAACTTACCATCCTGAGACAAGCACATACGCAGATTTCCAGGCTTTTGGAATACTTACTGATAACAATGTGAAATAAAAAATGTGGGCTACTGAGCCAGCATTAATGGGTGCTGCACACTGATTTTTTTTGTCTAATGTTAACAAAGCATCCAGGACTTCTTTATCAGTGAATTTCCAAAAAGAAAACTCCTGACCAGCATTTTCAGTATAATTCAATAGATTTTAACCATCTACATCCAATCTACCCTTTTCAAGAGTTGGCTTTGAAATACATTCAAATATAAAGCCTGCAGAGATAAAAGGGTGATTAAATACATTAATTATATTAATTTAGTCAGTAATAGGGCCAGAATCTGCATTAATTTATGGGGAGAGAAGAGGAGACACAAACCCTTCAGTGATTTAACAGCTTTCCATAATTTATCTGGGTTCCCTGTACATTCAACTGGTTTTACACACAGATTTCTCAAACTCCTGAAAGACCGAATCAAGTCATATATGATATGTGTAGTGTGAATAATTGTAATGGTTATCCTCCTCTTCGTCTGAAGAGGAGAGGAGAGAAGGATCGGGGGACCAATATGCAGCGTGGTAAGTGTCAATGGTTGTTTATTTAAACACAAACTGAACACTCCATACAAAACATAACATGAATAACCGAAAACAGTACCATGTGGTGTAAAACACAGACATGGAAACAATCACCAACAAAACAAGAGTGAAACCCAGGCTACCTAAGTATGATTCTCAATCAGAGACAACTAACGACACCTGTCTCTGATTGAGAACCATATAGGCCGAACACAGAAAACCAACCTAGAAACACAAAACATAGAATGCCCACCCAACTCATGTCCTGACCAACTAAAAGAAACAATTAACACAATTAAAACATGACAATAATATTGTCCAACTGACTAAATTATGAATGTATAGTAAATCAAATAATTATTATTTAAAACTAAGAATGCATTTAACTCAATTCAATTAATAGCATTTATTAGTCTCAAAACATTTGACACTCAAAACAGTTTCAATGTATATGAAATACATGACATACTACAGAATAATACAGAGTAAATGACTATCAACTAACTAAGACTTAACATGTTTACACGTGTCTTCAGATCAGAATCATCTCTAAAAGAAAAAACAAATGTTTTCTAACAAGTCCTCAAAGTATGAGCGAATTCACTGCCCTTTAAACCAAATTCAAACGGGAACTCACTTTGCTAGTGAAAACAAAAAGTCAAGAACAACACACTCAGATTCCAATCTAATCAACTCAATTTGAATGACTGGACAACAGGAATGATAACCCGTCAACAAAACATTTCATTTCAATTCAGTCACTTTGAAATACAGAAAACATACAATGAACCAGAAAACATACAATCAACCAGAAAACATACAATGCAATAAGACATGTCAACATTTTGCAGCTCTTTATGAACTCTTGAAACAATCCAAACAGGACAATTTAATTCAAAGTAATTGTCACGCCCTGACCTTGGATATCCTTTTTATGTCTCTGTTTTGGTTTGGTCAGGGCGTGAGTTGGGGTGGGCATTTCTATATTTTGTGTTTCTATGATTTTCTATCTCTATGTTTTGGCCGGGTATGGTTCTCAATCAGGGACAGCTGTCTATCGTTGTCTCTGATTGGGAGCCATAACCTTTTTCCCCACCTGTGTTTTGTGGGAAGTTGATTTTCTTTATGTCACTTAGCCTTAAGCTTCACGGTTTTGTTTTGTAGTGTGCATTGTTTTGTTCGGTGTCTTTTCTTAATTAGAGAACATGCACGCTGACCACGCTGCACCTTGGTCCGCTCCTTTAATCAGCCGTGACAGTTATATGAATTTTGTCGGTTCATGTTTCCTCAGTCTTCACATCTCCTACGGTATCCGTGCTCCAAGGATTCTGTGGGAACGTCACGCCCCGGAGAAAGCCATAGATAAGGTGTGTTTGACTCTTGTGACAGCTCACATATGTTCAGCCATCCAAACAATGTCCTATATCGTAATTGAGTCATCACGCTGGGCCTTGGCCCATGCAAGTCGCTAGACGCGATTATTGCCTTCTGTAATTTTTCAACCACATCTGAGATGTCATATCTCTCTCGCCCTAGAGCTTGCTGGTTTTTAACACTTGGTTTCTCCCTGCATGTGAGACAATCGCTGTAGATAGCCAGTCAGCAGGCAGGCAGGCACCTCAGAGAGCTGGAACTGAAGGGTCTTAGACAGCCAGGACAGGGTCTCTGAGGAATACTTTAAACACGCCCCTTCCTTCCCATCCATCTATGAGGAAATTGCTGATCAGACAAGGATTGATTGGTGGAAGCAATGGGGTGGAAATCGTGTTTTACCCTGTCAACACATTTATAGATCCGTGATTACATGAACGAAGGTAGGATGGAAGGAAGCGAGGGGCCAGAGTCTGACGAACACTGCCAGTTAGAAATGCTGCTGCTTCTCTGTAAATCTCACTGAGTTAGAATGGAATAATGTCAGCCTACATTGTCTGACAGCTATCACCAGACCCACTCATGGTAAGACAAGCAAACAAACAAACTGACTACGGCATGCTGGGATAATTCCAAAGAAATATGAAGAAGATAAATCTCAGCGTCAGCATTAACTTCAAATTGTGCGACCGTATGACTGGGTGGGGGCAGGGACTATGGAGAACCTCTTGTTCTCATTTGCTTTGAGATTGTAATTACTTTTTTGTTTCTCAGTAAGAATAATAGTCACTGTTCTACTCAGTGGTTGTGTCTGAAATGACACAATATACCCTATATAGTGCACTACTTTTTACCTGAGCCTTATGGAACCCTATGTCCTTTATAGTGCACTACTTTTGACCTGAGACCATGTGAGAATAGGGTGTAATTTCAGACCCAGCAGCCTGTGTCTCAGTGGCCTTCAGCCTAATTAACCTCTGGGATATGTGGGACGCCTGGCCAAAAGCCAGGGAAAATTCAGAGCGGCAAATTCAAATAAATTACAATAAAAATCAAACTTTCATTAAATTACACATGCAAGATAGCAAATTAAAGATACACTTGTTGTGAATCCAGCCAACATGTCAGATTTCAAAAAGGCTTTTCGGCAAAAGCAAACAATGCTATTATCTGAGGATAGCACCTCTGTAAACAAAGAGAGAAACCAAATTTCAACCCTGCACCCTGTGACACACAACGCAGAAATAAAAATATAATTCATGCCTTACCTTTGGTGAGCTTCTTTTGATGGCACTCCAATATGTCCCATTAACATCACAAATGGTCCTTTTGTTCGATTAAATCCGTTGATATATATCCAAAATGTCCATTTATTTGGCGCGTTTGATCCAGAAAAACACTGGTTCCAACTTGCGCAACGTGACTACAACATATCTCAAAAGTTACCTGTAAACTTTGGCAAAACATTTCAAACTACTTTTGTAATACAACTTTAGGTATTTTTTAACCTAAATAATCAGTAAAATTGAAGACTGGATGATCTGTGTTCAATACAGGAGGAAAACAAACTGGAGCTAGCTTTCTGGTCACGCCTCTATCTAACAGTACACTTCAATTGACCTTCATTCAAGACGGCCTTACTTCTTCATTACACAAAGGAATAACCTCAACCAATTTCTAAAGACTGTTGACATCCAGTGGAAGCGATAGGAACTGCAAGAAGTTCCCTTAGAAATCTGGATTCCCAATGAAAACCCATTGAAAAGAGTGACCTAAAAAAAAAAAAGTAAATGTTTGTCCTCAGGGTTTTGCCTGCTAAATAAGTTATGTTATACTCACAGACATGATTCAAACAGTTTTAGAAACTTCAGAGTGTTTTCTATCAAAATCTACTAATAATATGCATATCTTATCTTCTGGGGATGAGTAGCAGGCAGTTGAATTTGGGCATGCATTTCATCCGGACGTGAAAATACTGCCCCCTGTCACCAAGAAGTTAATAACACTCATATCACAGGGTCATGTTAAAGCTTAGGCTGCAGGAATGTGTCTGAAGAGAGATGGAGGGAGAAGATATATTAGGGACAGAAAAGGAGCGAAAGAGAGAGAGAGAACGAGACTGACACAGACAGGCAGCATGACAGACAGTTGGAGTGAGACACAGAGATCAAGGCTAGAGAAAGGGACTTCAATTCAATTCAACCAAATGTAAATCAAAATGAGACTTTGAACTGACGTCTGCGCCCAGTGGTTAATCTTTAAAGGTGCACACACGCGCCGCAGAGGAAGAAGACAGGCGTACATCTCCTCTCCTCTGCTCCCTCGCTCTCTTACTCCCTCCTTATCAGAGTGACACATTGTGATTAAAAATGTATCTCTATCCCGCTGTTACCTCCTCTCTCAAAATATGTATCTTTCTCACTTTCACTCTCACTCTGTCTCTCTCTCACGCTCTCTAGAATAACTCTCCCTCCATCTTTTTCTCTCTTCTCCCATACTCTCTCTCTCTCTGCCTTTCTCTCTCTCTGTCTCTTAAGTCTCTCTCACACTCTCTAAAATAACTCCCCCTCCATCTCTCTATCTCTGCCTTTCTTTCTACCCCCTCAATTAAGAATGCCTTCATGCACTTCAAGTTGTCCAAATTATTTAGGGATAGTTTGTTGAGCATCATGGTAGATTTGTGTGCTCTCTTGTCTCCTCTTCACACACAATAATAATAATAATAATAATAATAATAATAATAATCTTAGCATTATAATAACAACAATAACATGATAATAACAACAATAATAATAATAATAGCATCATAATAATAATAATATCAAAATGAATAATGACAACAACAACAATAATACTATCATAATAATAATAATAATAATAATAATACTGATAACATAATAACATAATAATAACAACAATAATAATAATAACATTGTAATAATAACATTTAATGATAATAACATTTATGTGACATTTGCTTGTCTATTTGTAGCACAAAACACTGAATTATTGCCACATACACCAGATAGGTGCAGTGAAATGTGTTGTTTAACATTGTCAGCCATAGTAGTATGATAGGTGCAGTGAAATGTGTTGTTTAACATTGTCAGCCATAGTAGTATGATAGGTGCAGTGAAATGTGTTGTTTAACATTGTCAGCCATATTAGTATGATAGGTGCAGTGAAATGTGTTGTTTAACATTGTCAGCCATAGTAGTATGATAGGTGCAGTGAAATGTGTTGTTTAACATTGTCAGCCATAGTAGTATGATAGGTGCAGTGAAATGTGTTGTTTAACATTGTCAGCCATATTAGTATGATAGGTGCAGTGAAATGTGTTGTTTAACATTGTCAGCCATAGTTGTCACGCCCTGATCTGTTTCACCTGTCCTTGTGATTGTCTCCACCCCCTCCAGGTGTCGCTTATTTTCCCCAGTGTATTTATCCCTGAGTTTCCTGTCTCTCTGTGCCAGTTCGTCTTGTCTGTCTTTCAAGTCAACCAGTGTTTTTCCCGTACTCCTGCTTCTATTCTCTTTTGCCAGTCCTCCCGGTTTTTGACCCTTGCCTGTTTTCTGGACTGCGTACCTGTCTGCCTGACCATTCTGCCTGCCTTGACCATGAGCCTGTCTGTCACTCTGTACCTCCTGGGCTCTGATCTGGTTTTGACCTTTTTGCCTGTCCATGACCATTCTCTTGCCTACCCCTTTGGATTAATAAACATTGTGAGACTCCAACCATCTGCCTCCTGTGTCTGCATTTGGGAATCGCCTTGTGTCTTGATAATAGTATGATAGGTGCAGTGAAATGTGTTGTTTAACAGGGTCAGCTGGAGCAAATTAGGGTTAGGTGTCTTGATCAAAGGCACTTTGACAGATTTTTCACCTTGGGTATTCAAACCAGCAACCATTCGGTTACTGGCCCAACGCTTTAGCCACTAGGCTACCTGCCACCCTATCAGTAGAAGCACATGAACATCATAATCCGTGATCATAAAGTAAAAAGTATGTACATTGGTCAGAAGATCAGTCAAATTATCCAAAACATGCCCTGCACCATGCAGTTGCTTTAAGATTTTTTGATGAGGCAATAGAAGGACAACTTTATGGGTGACCATTGATTGGTTGGTATGCATGAGAGCTAGTATTTCAGTTCCACTTGTCTCCTGTTTCACTTATACAATGGGAATGATTCAAATGGATTGTATAGGAAACCTTGGCGATGACTGGTGGGAGTCTAAGAGATATTATTGTCGGCAGTGTGGGTGCCATCCTCCTGCATCTATCAACAGGGTAACACTATACCTATATGTTATATGACTGTAGTACTACAGTATAAGTAGTAGTGGAATAGTGGTTATCATCAGTGTGGATGGTGTGTAAATATGTTCTAGAAATGTTCCCATGAGCTCAGCAGAAAATAAACATTGTCAGCATAACAATATTTAAAGAAAATCTGTGATATTTACTTGATTCCAGCCATCCCATTTGAATTGAGTGAATATAAGATTATGGAGTCCGGAAACCCCAGATGAATTTGATTCAAGTCTGTCATTACGCAATGAGTTTATCATGGGCAGGATCTGAGGACCGAGACAGATGACATAATCCAGACGTGACCAGACCAAATCTGATTCGCTCTCATCAGATATCTCACCAACAACAGATTACCGCATTATTCTCAGATTAGGAGATCTGTGTTGGACAGCTGCTTCGGAGAGATCCAGCCTCGTACTACTGTTATCCATAGATAACCTTACAGCAGTGTGTGTGTGTGTGTCACCAGAGAAAATGTCTTCGGTACCCGAACAAAGAAAATCGACCAAAGCAATGTACAGCTATGTATCCCAGATAAGTGATACCCTATGTGGGAAGAGTATTACACTCAAAGTGAGTTCTCATACATAAAGTTATTATTTCCCTTGAACCCTCTGAAGATTAATCATTTGAACCCGCTCAAGATGAATGAACGCAGAAGTTCATGTTTCTGACGAGAAGTGGTTAGATTAAGAAATCAGTCACCCGTACTGTGTCAGTTGGAAACAGTCATACTGTAACAGTAACAGGATTGTTGTCTGATGCCTCAGCTCAGGTTTGGCTCGGTCACTTTCTAAATCTAATCTGTTATAGTTACTAGTTGCCTGTCTAAAATTGTAATCAGTAATGTAACTTTTGGATAACACAAACTCAGTAAAGTAGTCTGATTACTTTTTTTGTTTCTTTTGGATTACTTTTGCTTTAAGAGGCGTTAGAAGAAGACAAAAAGGATCCATCAAACTCATTTGGTGTGTCATCATAGTGGTCTCTAATTGGTGGTCATCATTTGGTGTGTCATCATAGTGGTCTCTGACTTGTGGTCAGACTCGCTCAGGTGGAACGAACTTAAACTTGCGCCTGTGTTCAATGCTGAATTGAATCCCATTGTGAAAACAGAAAGGTATCAATGTATTTTTTTTCACAAACATCCTTTCTGAAGTTAAAAGTAATCCAATAAGTAATCTGGTTTTTCAAAAGTATTTGTAATCTGATTACAATATTTTTTTGCTGGTAACTCAATAGTTTTTTTTATTTTTAAATCTGATTACATGTAAGTGATTACACATGCATGTTTGTTCGACCCCATGCTGCTAAGTCTCTTATCCTGGTAACCAATCAATCAATCAATGAAATGTATTTATAAAGCCCTTTTTACATCAGCCGATGTCACAAAGTGCTGTACAGAAACCCAGCCTAAAACCCCAAACAGCAAGCAATGCAGATGTAGAAGCACTGTGAACCAATAGAAGATAACCTGTATATGGGTATTTCTATAAACTAGGGTACCAGTGAGGATTTACTACACTGGACAGCTGTTGAGAAGTCATTGATAATAATCTGCAAAAAAAAGTCATGTCATTACATTAAGATATTAGGGGGGGATCATAGCTACAGTGCATTAGGAAAGTTTTCAGACCCCTTGATTTTTCCACATTTTGTTACGTTACAGCCTTATTCTAAAATGGATGTAATTGTTTTTTTCTTCATCAATCTACACACAATACCCCATAATGACAAAGCAAAAACAGGTTTTTAGACATTTTTGCAAATGTATTAAAAATAAAAAACTGAAACATCACATTTGCATAAGACCCTGTACTTTGTCAAAGCACCTTTTGCACTGATTACATCCTCGAGTCTTCTTGGACAGAACGCAACAAGCTTGGCACACCTGTATTCGGGGAGTTTCTCCCATTCTTCTCCGCAGATCCTCTCAAGCTCTGTCAGTTAGGATGGGGAGCGTTGCTGCACAGCTATTTTCAGGTCTCTCCAGAGATGTTCGATTAGGTTCAAATGTGGGCTCTGGCTGGGTCACTCAAGGACATTCAGAAACCACTCTTGCTTTCTCTTCGCTGTGTGCTTAGGGTCGTTGTCCTGTTGGAAGGTGAACCTTAGCCCCAGTCTGTGGTCCTGAGCGCTCTGGAGCAGTTTTTCATCAAGGATCTCTCTGTACATTGCTTCATTCATCTTTGCTTCGATACTGACTAGTCTCCCAGTCCCTGCTACTGAAAAACATTCCTACAGCATAATACTACCACCACCATGCTTCACCGTAGGGATGGTTCCAGGTTTCTTCCAGACCTGAGGCTTGGCATTCAGGCCAAAGAGTTCAATCTTGGTTTCATCAGACCAGAGAATCTGGTTTCTCATGGTCTGAGAGTCTTTAGGTACCTTTTGACAAACTCCAAGCGGGCTGTCATGTACCTTTTACTGAGGCGTGGCTTCCATCTAGCCACTCTACCATAAAGGCCTGATTGGTAGAGTGCTGCAGAGATGGTGGCTCTTCTGGAAGGTTCTCCCATCTCCACAGAGGAACACTAGAACTCTGTCAGAGTGACAATCGGGTTCTTGGTCACCTCACTTCTCCCCCAAGTTTTTACCCATGGGCCAGCTCTAGGAAGAGTCTTGTTGGTTCCAAACTTATTTCATTTGAGAATGATGGAGGACACTGTGTTCTTGGGGACCTTCAATGCTGCAGAAATGTTTTGGTACCCGTACCCAGATCTGTGCCTCGACACAATCCTGTATCGGAGCTCTACAGACAATTACTTCGACTTCATGGCTTGGTTTTTGCTCTGACATGCAACTGTGGGACCTTATATAGACACGTGTGTACCTTTCCAAATCATGTCCAATGAATTGAATTTACCACAGGTGGACTCCAATCAAGTGGTAGAAACATCTCAAGGATGATCCATGGAAACAGGATGCATCTGAGCTCAATTTCGAGTCTCATAGAAAAGGGTCTGAATACTTACAATAATTAAGGTATTGTGGTTTCTATTTTTTTATACATTTACTAAAATGTTGCTTTGTCATTATGAGGTATTGCGTGTAGATTGCTGAGGGAAACAAATCTTCAATACATTTTAGGCTGTAATGTAACAATGTAAAGTAGACGCTGGAGAAGCAAGTGCAGGTGGTAAGTTTAATATAACAAATCATATAGAACAATACAACGTAGACATGAACAACAGATACAATACTGCCTGGGAAAGGAACCTATCTTCTGTGATGGAATACATTTAAACTCTATATCTGACATGGTACAGGTGTCTTCTTGTCTTAAGCCCATGTGTGTGAGGTGTATACTTTTGTTTCCTAGTAGATTTGTTTAAGACTACCAAGAAACACTGTGTGACCCTGATTTACCCCACTACAGTAAAAGGTTAACCCTTTCTCGTGGTTGGTGTCTTGACGGATTTGTCCAAAATCGTGTGACTTTATATTAAGCGTTATTCAGTTAAATTAGAAATTGAAATTGAACCCTGTAAGAATCATGGATCTGTTGAACAGTTTTTTGCATATGTAACATTTTGTGTCTCATTATGTTACGTGGTGAAAAAAGTTTTTATGGGCACACAAATCCAAAATAATAAATGCAATTGCGCAATCGAATGCTTCTAACCGAAATAGTCACCTTACCTGGATACTTAGTGGTTCTTTAACAATTTTGCGCATTTGGTGTCCAGCTGATTAGTTACGCTGTGATATTTTCACAAATCATCATCTGATCCAGGAAATAATTTTCTGAATGACATCTTTTGTGATAACGCATGCAATAAAACAATAGCCCAAGTGCTGGGAAAAAAGTTGTTACCAAAATATTCTGGATATTCTTTGCCGTCTCATTTGTGACACTGGTGAAGACTGTTGTGCCTGTATTCACATTGGATATAATATCCCTTTTATTTAACCAGACAAGTCAGTTTAGAACAAATTCCGATTTACAATGACAGCCTACCCCGGCCAAACCCTAAACCGGATGACGCTGGGCCAATTGTGCTCCGTCCTATGGGACTCCCAATCATGGCTGGTTGTGATACAGCCTGGAAATCAACCAGGGTCTATAGTGATACCTTCTAGCACTGAGATGCAGTGCCTTGGACCGCTGCGCCAATCGGGATCCCCCTAGTGAATTGAGGTCGATCTTCTGTTGTTGTCTGCTTGATTTACAGCAGAGTCTTGTTAGATTTAACAGAGAAAGCATTAAGGTCCACTTCAATATGCTTACCGCCCCAATAGATCCACAGACGATGCAATCGCCATCACTCTGCACACTGCCCTATCCCATCTGAACAAGAGGAATACCTATGTAAGAATGCTGCTTATTGACTATAGCTCAGAATTCAACACCATAGTGCCCTCCAAGCTCATCATTAAGATCAAGCCCTGGGTCTGAACCCCGCCCTGTGCAACTGGGTCCTGGACTTCCGGACGGGCCGCCCCCAGGTGGTGAAGGTAGAAAACATCACCTCCACTCTGCTGATCCTCAACACTGGTGCCCCACAAGTGTGCTTTCTCAGCCCCTTCCTGTACTCCCTGTTCACCCATGACTGCGTGGCCATGCACGCCTCCAACTCAATCATCAAGTTTGCAGATGACACAACAGTAGTAGGCTTGATTACCAAAGATGACAAGGCAGCCTACAGGGAGGAGGTGAGGGCTCTGGGAGTGTGGTGCCTCGAAAACAACCTCTCACTCAACAAAACAAAGGAGATGATTGTGGACTTCAGTAAACAGCAGAGGGTGCACTCCCCTATCTACACCGACAGGACCACAGAGGAGAAGGTGGAAAGCTTCAAGTTACTTGGTTACACATCACTGAATAAAATTAAATGCACCACCAACACAGACAGTGTGGTGAAGAAGGCACAACAGAGCCTCTTCAACCTCAGGAGGCTAAATAAATTCACCTAAGACCCTCACAATCTTTTACAGATGCACAATTGAAAGCATGCTGTCGGGCTGTATCACCGCCTGGTACGGCAACTGCACCATCTGCAAGAGCAAAGGTCTCCAGAGGGTGGTGCGGTCTGCCCAACGCATTACCAGGGGCAAACTATCCACCCTCCAGGACACCGACAGCACCTGATGTCACAGGAAGTCCAAAAAGATCATCCAGGACATCAACCACCTGAGCCACTGCCTGTTCACCACGTTATCATCCAGAAGGCGAAGTCAGTATAAGTGCATCAAAGCTGGGAAACAGCTTCTATCTCAAGGCCATCAGACTGTTAAACAGCCACCACTAGGACATTAGAGGCTGCTGCCTATAGGCATAGACTAGGAATCACTGGCCACTTTAAGGAATGGAACACTAGTCACTTTAATAATGTTTACATATCTGGCATTACTCATCTCATATGTATAAACTGTACTCTATCCTATTCTACTGTATCTTAGTCACTTAATAATGTTTACATATCTTACATTACTCATCTCAAATGTATGTACTGTATTCTATACTATTCTACTGTATCTTAGTCTATGTATTACTCATCTCATATATATATATATATACTGTATTCTATACTATTCTATGGTATCTTAGTCCGTTCCACTCTGACATCGCTCGTCCATATGTATATAGTCTTAATTCATTCCTACTTAGATTTGTGTGTATTGGGTTTACAGTATGTTGTGTAATTTGTTAGATATTACTTGTTAGATATTACTGCACTGTCAGAGCAAGAAGCATAAGCATTTCTCTACACCTGCAATAACATCTGCTAATCAATCAAATTTGATTTGGTAATGAGTTCATGTTTTCCTATGTTTTTGTGCCTCGTATTGGACACCGAGTCCACTGTGCGCAATTGTGTAGGATAGACTATTGCGCAACACCCATGCTATTTCTATGAATTATTCTGGATTTAATGAAATTACATAGTCTAGTGGGCTTATCAATATGATCTGGTAATGAAATAAGATGACAAATGTTATACAATTCAAGGATCTTAAAGTAGCATACTTGATCATGAATTTAGAGTACTGGAATAGACCTTGAAAAATACATTTCTTTAATGGTGCTTGAAAAGTCCTTGCAATTATTTTAGCCAATTTATAAGTTCTCCTACTCCCTTATAATTATCTGTGATTAAGTGTTTTATCCATTTGTAAATGGTTGTTGCAGTAAATCCATATTCGGTTATTACGAGGACCGCGACATCTAATTATGGCTTCAACTTGGCTTTCCATAAGAAACCCTTCAGTTAAAAAAAGGAACCTGTTTTTTGGTCACTTTCTCATTATAAAAACAGTGACAGTGAGATTAAAATGGTGAGATTAATGCATGTATCCAATCTATTTTGTAATGGCCACATTACTCTCACATATTATAGAATGTAAGAAAATATCAGTGCATTGGCAAGGCCAAACATTTTTACTATTCTTAAAGTGGCAATATATAATTTATATATATTATACAATTGTATAACATTGAGGTAATTGAAAATGACTATTAAGTGCTTGAATTTGACCTGCCAATGTATGCAAAAACCCTGTTTAAAAAATATATGCCATGGTGTTGTATAGGTGTAGTTATGAGTCAATTTTCATATATTAACTTTTATGTGGAACTGCATGAAAATCCTTTTTCGTTTCAAAACATTTTGAAATGTTGATCTCATTGGCCCCATTATTTATAGGTGCTTGCTACTCTTGAAAAAAACGACCTGCTTAGAGGAAATGCTGAGACTGTTGTTGCATTATTATTACTAACCTCCACATCTATTGGACAATGTCTGAAAACTCTCTAAACACCATTGGTAAAGTAAGAGAGAGACATTAGTCATTGTGGCCAACGTTACATTCATCACAGGCTGAGATGCAGGGGAGGGGAACAGAAGGCAGGGGTAAAACAAACTGTCTTGTCACTGTGTGATCGTTAGATTCCTCATTAGACTCTCAGTCCATTACCTCAATTACCTCGTCTAACCTGTACCCCCGCACTTTGAGTCGGTACCGGTATCCCCTCTATATAGCCTCGTTATTGTTATTTTATTGTGTTACTTTTTGAACTTTAGTTTATTTTTCTTAAAACTGCATTGTTGTTTTTTAGGGCTTGTAAAGTAAGCATTTCACGGTAAGGTCTACTACACCTGTTGAATTCGGTGCGTATGACAAATACTACTTGATTTGATTGGATCTTTTATCTACCCTAAAAATAAAAAAAAGTTATCAAAACCAGCCTTTGAGAAAACATTGTTGTACAGATCCAACAGACTTTAACCACTTTAACCTGCTGCTTTTTCAACTGTAACATTAGTGTTCCACACAGGGGTGGGCATCTCCAGTCTTCCAGGGCCTGATTGGTCTCACACTTTTTCTCCATCCCTAGTAAAAACAGCTGATTAATCAAATTGTACTCTAAACGGAAGATCATGATTAGTTGATTAATGGAGTCAGATGTGTTAGCTGGACCTGGAGCAAAACTGTGACACCAATCAGGCCCGAGGATAGTCACTAAGCAGTCTGATTCTGAAGAAGAGTGGCATGTTGAGCTCCCAGTGAATATAGTGACGTATAGTGACGTTTCAGAGCACTTACCAGAGTTTCCACAGCGCCGCCTGCTGGTTAACATTGACACTGACGTTCATAGTCAAGGTGGCAGGATTGATTATATGGGGAAATTCCTAGCCACAAGTAAAAGAAAAGGAGAAAAGTATATGCTAATAGCCTACTTAGCAGAACCGTTGCATGAAATATGGGTTTGGTCCTCAGAGCAGATGAGATCAGCACAGATGTGTTTGGAGAGATAGGGCTACTGAACCAGTCAAGATTGAGCTTAGGCCTGATGCAGTCCCCTATTCTCTGACTTCACCACGCAGAATTCCTTTTCCACTCTTTCCAAAAACGGAGGAAGAACTGGACAGAATGGAAAGAAATTGCCTCATCGAGGGAGTAACCAAGCCTACAGACCGGAGTGCTCCCATGATGCTGGTGGCAAAGTGAGAACATGTGTAGACTTAAAACGACTCAACGAAGCACCAAAACAGGATAGGTTTATTTTACCTACCTTGGAGGATATAGCACCAAACCTATCCGGGGCGAGTGTCTTCACCCCATTCGATGCATCTAGCGGTTTTTAGCAGATACCGCTTGAACAGAACTGCAGAGAACTGACAACTTTCATTATTGCTGTGGTAAGATTCTGCTTCTGGAATAATCAGCGTGCCAGAGAATCTTTCAGAGGGAGATGAGCAAGCTCCTGAGAGGACATAAGGGCACAGTCGTTGTGATGGTTGACATACTGGTCTACGGTGCAAATAAGGAAGAACCCAACAGGAATCTGAGCAAAGTGCTAC
This sequence comes from Oncorhynchus tshawytscha, assembly GCF_018296145.1. NCBI lineage: Eukaryota > Metazoa > Chordata > Actinopteri > Salmoniformes > Salmonidae > Oncorhynchus > Oncorhynchus tshawytscha. The sequence goes on along the minus strand of NC_056450.1, from coordinate 39,597,488 downwards.
AGACCATCAAAGAGTCACGACTAAAGCTGAACAAAGACAAGTGTCACTTTGGGAAGTCGGAGATCCAGTACTTCGGTCATGTGATCGGAGCGGATGGGATAAAGCCGGAGGACAGCAAAGTGAAAGCCGTCTCTGATGCCCAGTACAACTAACATCACTGACTGCTGAACTACTTGGGCAAATTCTTGCCGGTTCTGTCATCAGTGCGACATCCCATCACTGAGCTGTTGAAAAAAAGAGCCAGAGTGGATGTGGGGCGACCCACAGGAGCAGGCATTCCACAAGGTCAAGGCTATGTTAGTGTCAACACAGGTATTAGATAGTAACCTGCTGGTACCACTGATGTCATCCAGGCAAAAGGTGGCTATTTGAAGAATCTCAAATATAAAATATATTTTGATTTGTTGAACACTTTTTCAGTTACTACATGATTCCAAATGTGTTATTCATAGTTTTGATGTCTTCACTATTATTCTACAATGTAGAAAAGGAGTAAAAATAAATAAAATTCCTGTCCAAACTTTTGACTGGTACTGAACATACATCACATCACTGTGTATTAATCATCCTCTGTGCTTTCTCCACGTACACATCCAACCCTAGCAGGAATAATGCATTTCACACATCCTAATGACTTCCTCTCCATGAATTATGTATAGCTCCCTCCCACAGAGAGAGGGAGAGAGAGAAAGTCATATTTCACATTACCCACAGTTCACTGAGGATCAATAAGAGGTGATAGCAGCTGAAGAATAAAACCATGATGGGTCCAATTGTTCTAATTTATGAAGGGGAAGAGTAATTACAAAATATGAACAAGAGTTGCAAAACAGTCTATTCATCATCCCACCAGTGAGCATGATTTTCAACAGGATAAAGTTTTCAGCTACTTCCTCAGTGTTCAAAGCATTGAAGCGTTAAAGCATGTAAACACAAGAGAAAATTGAGTTCAGGTAGGCCGTCGTGCTCTGGCAAACAACAGAAAGTGCTCAAAATGAGGGGTGCTCAACAACAATGACAGGAATCCAACAATATCTTACCCAGGATTATTTATTTTTTAATTACGACGTCGTGGTAAACAGGTGTTGGAGCAGTCAAAAAACAGGCAGATATATATAAAGATACAGTATGGACAGAAATACAGTGAGACATATACAGAGATAATGTACAGCTCCAACAGTATTGGTGACACTTTGTTGTTGTTTTGGCTCTGTACTCCTTCACTTAGGATTTGAAACGATACAATGACTATGAGGTTAAAGTGCAGACTGTCAGCTTTAATTTTAGGGTTTCGTCATCTATGAACCATTTAGAAATTACAGAACATTTTGGACATAGTCCAACCATTTTAGGAGACCAAAATTATTGGGAAAAATTCACTTTTATGCATATTAAAGTAGTCAGTCAAAAGTTTAGTATTTGGTCCCATATTCCTAGCATGTAATGATTACATCAAGATTGTGACGTTACGGATTTGTTGGATGCATTTGCTGTTTGTTTTGCTTGTGTTTCAGATTATTTTGTGCCCAATAGAAATGAATGATAAATAATGTATTGAAGCTGACAGTTTGCACTTCAAACTCATTGTCACACCCTGATCTGTTTCACCTGTCTTGTGACTGTCTTCTCCCCCTCCAGGTGTCGCTTATTATCCCTGGTGTATATATCCCTGTGTTTCCTGTCTCTCTGTGCCAGTTCGTCTTGTATGCTTTTCAAGTCAACCAGCGTGTTTTTCCCATACTCCTGCTTCTATTCTCTTTTTGCTAGTCCTCCTGGTTTTTGACCCTTGCCTGTTTTCTTGACTCCGTACCCACCTGCCTGACCTTTCTGCCTGCCTTGACCTCGAGCCTGCCTGCCACTCTGTACCTCCTGGACTCTGAACTGGTTATGACCTTTTGTCTGTCCATGAACATCTCTTGCCTACCCCTTTTGGATTGTAGGGGGCAGTAATTTTGATGTTTGGATGAAAAACGTACCCAAATTAAACTGCCTATTTCTCAGGCCCACAATCTAGAATATGCATATAATTGTCAGATTAGGATAGAAAACACTCTAAAGTTTCCAAAACTGTCAAAATATTGTCTGTTAGTACAACAGAACTGATATTGTAGGCGAAAACCTGAGGAAAATCAAACCAGGAAGTGGCCACTATATTGAAAGCTCCATGTTCCATAGTCTGCCTTCGCTCCATTTAAAGGGATATCAACCAGATTCCCTTTCCTATGCCTTCCCCATGGTGTGAACATTCTTTATTTTGAAAAATGAGAGAGAAAGATCACATCGCGTCATTGTACAGCCGGGTGTCAGCAGCGTTTTGTATGCGCAACAGCTTGGAGCAGCCATTTTCTCTCTCTCTCCTATTGAAGAAGCTACATTCCCGGTTTATATATTAATGACTTATATATTGTAAAAACAACCTGAGGATTGATTATAAAAAACGTTTGAAATGTTTCTATGAACATTACGGATACTATTTGGAATTTTCGTCTGCGATGTCGTGACCGCTCGAGCCTGTTGATTTCTGAACATAACGCGCCATGTCATGTCAGTCAATGGATCTGTAGCGCTGTCATGTCAAAGTCAATGGATCTGTAGTGCTGTCAGGTCAAAGTCAATGGCCTTCAGACCTGCACACCTAAATAACCTTTGTCTGTGTCTTTTCTACCATTTTGTTGTTTTAGTTGCTAAACACCAAGGAAAAGGCTGTACTCACCTCACTCTTCATGTCAAACTAAACAGTTACATAATTGTCGTTGTGTTATTTTGGGCTTCGGCATTGCTCACGACAGTGCGATGATTCCTGAGCTTTTGTTCACTCTGACACACAAAACATATCAGCTTTAAAATAATACAAATTTTCTTATTTTTTACCAGGTAAGTTGACTGAGAACACATTCTCATTTACAGCAACAACCTGGGGAATAGTTACAGGGGAGAGGGATGAATGAGCCAATTGTAAACTGGGGATTATTAGGTGACTGTGATGGTTTGAGGGCCAGATTGGGAATTTAGCCTGGACAACGCGGTTAACACCCCTACACTTACGATAAGTGCCATGGGATCTTTAATGACCTCAGAGAGTCAGGACACCCGTTTAACATCCCATGTGAAAGACAGCACCCTACACAGGGCAGTGTAGGGTGCCCAATGGCATTTTTTTTATACCAGAGGAAAGAGTGCCCTCTACTGGCCCTCCAACACCACTTCCAGCAGCATCTGGTCTCCTATCCAGGGACTGACCAGGACCAACCCTGCTTAGCTTCAGAAGCAAGCAAGCAGTGGTATGCAGGGTGGTATGCTGCTGCTAATACAATAATAATAATATTTATATCCTCACTTACAGCATTATGGGATGAATACCTTGCCTGTGGTAAGAGCTCTCTTTTAAGTTTGTCTTTCAACTTCCCTGGCCTGTCATATGATTCGGATCAATATGTCTTCCCTTTGAAGGAGCTCCAACCTCCATCCCTCCTTGCTTTACAATTCCCTTCATCCCTGCCCATTTGAAGGAGATCCAACATCCCTCCATCCACCCCTTCATCCTACCAGGATAATATGCCTTGAGCTGGGCAGGATGAAGTGAAAATTCATGCTATGATATTAATGCACCACTAAATTGGTTTAGGAGCTTGTCTGATCTACCTCAGTAAGGCCTTTGATTTGGTCCGGAGGAGTCATAAATAAAGCATAGAGCGTGTCCTGACCCAGGTGTTTGTGTGTGTGTGTGTGTGTGTGTGTGTGTGTGTGTATATATTCTGCCCCTGCTGCTTCAGCCACAGGAAACACTGCTGGGCCCTAACCTCATCTCCATAGGACAGTACCGGTTTGGTCTAGAACTGCTTTACCAAAAATACATGATAGCCTCACTGACAGAGAGAGAGAGAGAGACAGAGAAATGTGAAGTGTTGAATAGAGCACATTGACATATTCACTCTTTTCCACACATGCACACACACAAATTCACAGCTGCTAAACAGAAGAAGTCCAACAGAGCACAAAAAAGCAAGGTAATCAGCCAACCAAGTGTACACCATAACACATATGGCTCTATTCAACAGTAGTGCAATAGGGAACAGGGTCGCATTTGTGATTCTTTGTATTTGTTGTGTGTGTGTGTGGAAAAAAATCTAAACATCTGTTAAAGTAATCTTTTTTTACATGGGCTGATTGACGATCCTCATAATAAGCAACAGTCAACATTTCAAGCCTCTTGTAATTGTTGTTGAACCCATAGGCCTTTTCTAATCTGGGAAAAAAGTCCTTCCTCTCTCCTCTAGGACCTGGAAACCGATAAGTAGTTGAGGAGATGTCATTTTGTTAGTAGGTGAACGGAAGAGTGTCCTCCTGTCCTTTCATCCTTTGTGGAAGCGTTTGGAAAACTGTCACACCCTCTTTGAATCAGCGTTTGTTTTGTCGGCGGAGAAAGGAATGCACAGATTTAAAAACAATAATGTTACTTATCTTTTTTAATCTATAAAACGTCTCGCACAGCTAACTTAATTTGTTTTTATAACTTTACACATTTTTTGGGATCCACCCCTATAAATGTGATTTGCCTGATAATGCTCGAGTGGAGATGGAGACTCTCATTTCATATTAGTGCTTTTTCGTCCACGTTCCCGCTCCTCGCCACCTTGACCTTTTTCAAAAGGAGGCGAGAGATGATGGAAGACAGAGGACGCAGGAGTTGAACAAATTCAATTCATTATGTCTCCTCAATAGTTCCTGCCAAGGCAGCAGCTACTCTTCCTGGGGTTTATTAAGGATCGTCAATAGTTCCTGCCAAGGCAGCAGCTACTCTTCCTGGGGTTTATTAAGAATCGTCAATAGTTCCTGCCAAGGCAGCAGCTACTCTTCCTGGGGTTTATTAAGGATCCCCATTAGTTCCTGACAAGGCAGCAGCTACTCTTCCTGGGGTTTATTAAGGATCGTCAATAGTTCATGCCAAGGCAGCAGATACTCTTCCTGGGGTTTATTAATGATCCCCATTAGTTCCTGCCAAGGCAGTAGCTACTCTTCCTGGGGTCCAGCAAACATATAAGCAAAGGCCATAGAGATACAATATGATACATGTCATAGCCTCTGGTAGCATTCCAGAGGGACATCAGAGACTGTAACGTTCTTTGCTTCACGGAAACATGGCTCACTGGAGAGACGCTATCGGAGACGGTACAGCCAGCTGGTTTCTCCATGCATCGCGCGGACAGAAACAAACATCTTTCTGGTAAGAAGAGGGGCGGGGGTGTATGCTTTATGGTTAACGTGACGTGGTGTGGCCAAAACAACATACAGGAACTCAAGTCCTTCTGTTCACCTGATTTAGAATTCCTCACAATCAAATGTAGACCGCATTATCTACCAAGGGAATTCTCTTCGATTATAATCACAGCCGTGTATATTCCCCCCCAAGCAGACACATCGATGGCTCTGAACGAACTTTATTTGACTCTTTGCAAACTGGAATCCATATATCCGGAAGCTGCATTCATTGTAGCTGGGGATTTTAACAAGGCTAATCTGAAAACAAGACTCCCTAAATTTTATCAGCATATCAATTGCGCAACCAGGGTTAAAAAACCTTGGATCATTGCTATTCCAACTTCCGCGACGCATAAAAGGCCCTGCCCCGCCCTCCTTTCGGAAAAGCTGACCACGACTCCATTTTGTTGATCCCTGCCTACAGACAGAAACTAAAACAAGAAGCTCCCGCGCTGAGGTCTGTTCAATGATGGTCCGACCAATCTGATTCCACACTCCAAGACTGCTTCCATCACGTGGATTGGGATATGTTCCGTATTGCGTCAGACGACAACATTGACGAATACGCTGATTCGGTGTGCGAGTTCATTAGAACGTGCGTTGAAGATGTCGTTCCCATAGCAACGATTAAAACATTCCCAAACCAGAAACCGTGGATTGATGGCAGCATTCGCGTGAAACTGAAAACGCGAACCACTGCTTTTAATCAGGGCAAGGTGACTGGAAACATGACCGAATACAAACAGTGTAACTATTCCCTCCGCAAGGCAATCAAACAAGCTAAGCATCAGTATAGAGACAAAGTAGAATCTCAAGTCAACGGCTCAGACACAAGAGGTATGTGGCAGGGTCTACAGTCAATCACGGATTACAAAATGAAAACCAGCACCGTCACGGACCAGGATGTCTTGCTCCCAGGCAGACTAAATAACTTTTTTGCCCGCTTTGAGGACAATACAGTGCCACTGACACTGCCCGCAACTAAAACATGCGGACTCTCCTTCACTGCAGCCGACGTGAGGAAAACATTTAAACGTGTCAACTCTCGCAAGGCTGCAGGCCCAGGCGGCATCCCCAGCCGCGCCCTCAGAGCATGCGCAGACCAGCTGGCTAATGTGTTTACGGACATATTCATTCAATCCCTATCCCAGTCTGTTGTTCCCACATGCTTCAAGAGGGCCACCATTGTTCCTGTTTCCAAGAAAGCTAAGGTAACTGAGCTAAACGACTACCGCCCCGTAGCACTCACTTCCGTCATCATGAAGTGCTTTGAGAGACTAGCCAAGGACCATATCACCTCGACCCTACCTGACACCCTAGACCCACTCCAATTTGCTTACCGCCCAAATAGGTCGACAGACGATGCAATCTCAACCACACTGCACACTGCCCTAACCCATCTGGACAAGAGGAATACCTATGTGAGAATGCTGTTCATCGACTACAGCTCGGCATTTAACACCATAGTGCCCTCCAAGCTCGTCATCAAGCTCGAGTCCCTGGGTCTCGACCCCGCCCTGTGCAACTGGGTACTGGACTTCCTGACGGGCCGCCCCCAGGTGGTGAGGGTAGGCAACAACATCTCCACCCCGCTGATCCTCAACACTGGGGCCCCACAAGGGTGCGTTCTGAGCCCTCTCCTGTACTCCCTGTTCACCCACGACTGCGTGGCCGTGCACGCCTCCAACTCAATCATCAAGTTTGCGGACGACACAACAGTGGTAGGTTTGATTACCAACAACGACGAGACGGCCTACAGGGAGGAGGTGAGGGCCCTCGGAGTGTGGTGTCAGGAAAATAACCTCACACTCAACGTCAACAAAACTAAGGAGATGATTGTGGACTTCAGGAAACAGCAGAGGGAACACCCCCCTATCCACATCGATGGGACAGTAGTGGAGAGGGTAGTAAGTTTTAAGTTCCTCGGCGTACACATCACAGACAAACTGAATTGATCCACCCACACAGACAGCATCGTGAAGAAGGCGCAGCAGCGCCTCTTCAACCTCAGGAGGCTGAAGATATTCGGCTTATCACCAAAAGCACTCACAAACTTCTACAGATGCACAATCGAGAGCATCCTGTCGGGCTGTATCACCGCCTGGTACGGCAACTGCTCCGCCCACAACCGTAAGGCTCTCCAGAGGGTAGTGAGGTCTGCACAACGCATCACCGGGGGCAAACTACCTGCCCTCCAGGACACCTACACCACCCGATGTCACAGGAAGGTCATAAAGATCATCAAGGACAGCAACCACCCGAGCCACTGCCTGTTCACCCCGCTATCATCCAGAAGGCGAGGTCAGTACAGGTGCATCAAAGCTGGGACCGAGAGACTGAAAAACAGCTTCTATCTCAAGGCCATCAGACTGTTAAACAGCCACCACTAACATTGAGTAGCTGCTGCCAACACACTGACTCAACTCCAGCCACTTTAATAATGGGAATTGATGGGAAATGATGTAAAATATATCACTAGCCACTTTAAACAATGCTACCTAATATAATGTTCCCTACATTATTCATCTCATATGTATATGTATATAGTGTACTCTATCATCTACTGCATCCTTATGTAATACATGTATCACTAGCCACTTTAACTATGCCACTTTGTTTACATACTCATCTCATATGTATATACTGCACTCAATACCATCTACTGTATCTTGCCTATGCCGCTCTGTACCATCACTCATTCATATATCTTTATGTACATGTTCTTTATCCCCTTACACTTGTGTCTATAAGGTAGTAGTTTTGGAATTGTTAGCTAGATTACTTGTTGGTTATTACTGCATTGTCGGAACTAGAAGCACAAGCATTTCGCTACACTCGCACTAACATCTGCTAACCATGTGTATGTGACAAGTAAAATTTGATTTGATTTGATAGCCTAATATAATTTCTGTTCTATTCAGTGGCGGGACACTTGTGAAACAACGACAGATTGGATGACAGTCAAAGCAGCATGTGAATCTGTTCTCCAATAAAGGGAACAGTTGGATGCTGAAAATACGTATTTCCCACGTACCCCAAAACAATCAATTATTCACTGCAGTGCCATACAAAATCAGGGCGACATCAATATTTAATGGCCTGTTATATCTTTATCTTTAAGAAATATTTTTCTTCTACTCTGAGAGAGTGTAGTGAAGACATATTAGCGCAGTAGCAGGAACTTGAAACGCAGGCCGCTATTGGTTGTTTTAGTTCAAACACTTTATTTCAAATACTGTGTGAAATGTATTACATTTAGTTGAAATATGAATGTCTGTAAAACAAATTAATTGAACACATTATCAAAGTGTGACAAAGTTGACCGATACCTTGTCAACATTAAATGCTTCACAAAAACTACTGAGAAATAATAGGCATAAAGTATTTTACTTTAAAACTGCAGACTTACAGGATATTTTTATTGGGTTTGGGGTTCAACAAGTAAATTAAATTTCTCAAAATCTAAAAAGGCTCAAACTAGATTTGAGCCAATATCTTAAACCTCTTGTGGTGTTTGGTTCTGTGGGACCCATTTTCAATGTTTACTAACAGAAAAATGAAAAAAGAAATTCAACCTGAGACTCACTCGTTAGCCTTGGCTCATTTTCTGTGAAGAACATGTAAAATAACACATTTTCATTTTCACTGTACATATATATTACATATACATTTATATTACATATGTGTGTTTCAGGTCCGCTGGACCCGAAGGTAATAAAAGTGTGGAAAAGTGTGTTTGTGTGTAGGTGAAAACAAGTAAAAATGAAACATGCAACAATGTCTCCAGGATTATCCACTTCGATAACCGAGACACCAGACCAGCTCGGCGGCAGAGAGACAAGCTAGCTGCAATCAGGTCAGTGCAGAGAGACAAGCTAGCTGCAATCAGGTTAGTGTGTGACAAGTGGGTGGACCGCCTTCCCGTGTTTTACAACCCCGTGCCCAAAGTTACTGTTGATGAGCAGCTTATGCCAAGGGCCTTTGCCCCTTCAGGCAATACATACCGTCTAAACCCACAAAATATGGAATCAAGATCTTGGCTGCCTGTGATGCTGCTTCATTATATTCATGGAACTTGCAAGTGTATACGGGGAAGCCAGATGGAGGAGCTCCTGAGAAGGACCAACAGATGCAGGTTGTCCTGGATGTGACACAGGGACTCCGTGGCCACAACATCACATGCAATAACTTTTTTACTTTGCACAAGCTGGGACAGGAGCTCCTCAAGGGGAAGTTGACGATGGTAGGAACAGTACGAAAAAACAAGCCAGAGCTCCCCACCTCAGCAGTTGAATATTGGGGGCTCCTGAGGCTCCCGAGTGGTGCAGGGGTCTAAGGCACTGCATCTCAGTGTAAGAGGTGTCACCACAGTCCCTGCTTTGATTCCAGGCTGTATCACATCCGGCTGTGATGGCGAGTCCCATGGGGCAGCTCACAATTGGCCCAGCGTTGTCTGTGTTTGGCTGTGGTAGGCCGTCATTGTAAATAAGAATGAGCTCTTAACTGACTTCCTTACTTAAATAAAGGCTAGTTAAAAATATATATAAAAAATACAAGGAACAGGCCTATCAATTCCTTTAAGTTTGTTCATGGCCAACACGTCCCTAATGTCCTACTTTCCAAAGAAAATAGCAAATGAGTAGGCTGAATAGAGACTGGGGAATCTGTAGCCAGGAATATCAAAAACCAGAAATCGTAATGGATTACAATTCCACAAAAGAAAGGGTAGACAATTTAGACAAGCTGGTGACTGACTACAGCTGCAAAATAAGAACCCTACGCTGGCCACTTGTGATATGCTTCAACATCTTGGACATCTTGGTGTATAACGTGTTTGTCATCTGGATGGCGCTGAACCCAGATTGGAACAGAGGGAAGCTCCAGAGGAGACAGCTCTTTCTCGAGGAGCTGGGTAAGGCATTGGAAAGAGGAGGCAAACATATCCCAAGGACCCCAGCTTCTGCAGCCATTGTAAGGAGGAATCAGGAGGAGGATGCTGGTGCCCCATTCGCCAGAAACCACAGAACCAACAACTTCAATACCGGAACTAAGTGTGAGTGATGTTGTTGCATGTGTGTCTGACTCTCCTACCTTGGCCTGCTGTAACTATATATGTGAGTGAGTGAGTGAGTGACATGTTAGTAAAATTCCTGAACTAACTGTTTCAATCATTCTAGATTGTAGCCGGTAGCAACAAGAAGAAGAGTTGCGATGTGTGTGGACCCAAGAAGGACAGGAAGACACAGTACACATGGATCAAGTGCAAGAAATACATTTGCAACACACACCCAGTAAAACTCTGTCCCTCATGTGGTGTGTAGACCAGCCTTAATTTGTGTTCAATTTGGCTCATTTATCATTTCCATAAAATAGTGTACATAAAAGCCCATCCAACTACCTCATCCCCATGCTGTATTTATTTATCTTGCTCCTTTGCACCCCTGTATCTCTACTTGCACATTCATCTTCTGCACATCAATCACTCTAGTGTCTAATTGGTATATTGTAATTACTTCACCACTGCGGCCTATTTATTGCCTTACCTCCCTTTTCTTACCTTATTTGTACACACTGTATATAGATTTTCTTCAACTGTATTATTGACTATATGTTTTGTTTATTCCATGTGTAACTCTGTGTTGTTGTATGTGTCGAACTGCTTTGCTTCATTCTTGGCCAGGTCGCAGTTGTAAATGAGAACTTGTTCTCAACTTGCCTACCTGGCTAAATAAAGGTGAAATAAATAAAAAATGTAAATAAAAAAAAATGGATTTTTGTTCATAAAAATTTTATATATATATTTTTTTGAAAATACCACCTTTATTGATAAATGTGATCTAGCAGTGGTAAATGGCAAATACTAACCATGTATGCTGTCTATATTTCTTGTAATTGATATAAGTCAACTTCTAAGTATGAAGTATTTTTTCGTAAATTGATATGGCTGTATTGTTTTAAAAAACAAATAACGTTGTTGGTCCATTAGACCCGCGAACATTGGGTGAATAACAAAAACATGAACACCACACAAGGGTTAAGTAGTTCACCATGTTACTGACACATTTTCATTTTTGTCAAAAACAACTTTATATCAAAGGAGCGCATTTGAAGGCCTACACATGTACGGTTCGGCTTGAGATGAATATTACACCCGATGACATGTTTCTACGCATGAGCTCTGCCTAGGAATGTACACTGTACAGTTCCTACGATCTTTGCTAGCCAATATCGCCATGACATCGCCTACAAATGTGATTAGGGATTTCTATTGGAGAAGCAGTTTTAGGCTATCTTCATACTATACCATATTTGGTAGTATGCTAAGCCCACTATTGTGTTAATTGTATACACGGAGACACAAGGGCAAGTGTTGAGGTCAGAAAACACAGTCAACATTACTTGTATCCTGAGGCACGTTCGGTAGGGAAGCGTTATGAAACGTTGCAGACAGAAATATCATCAATAGATGTGATTCCTTACTTAAAATGTCAGAGAAGCATGTTTGTTTTGCATAATATATTTCTGTCTCAACATTTCACTGTGTCATGCTGAATGTGGCCTGGCAGTCAGGGTCTAGTTCTGGTCAGTTGGAACGTGTTAAATACTGCCTAGGCTGAGCAAAGCAATAGGTGTGTCACTAGGAATATTATACTTCTTAATGATTGCTATGGGTCCGGAACATCCTGTTTGTGTGGGTGTGTGTGTTTCTTGATTTTTAATATCACTTGCAGTGTACAGTGAAATCTTGACAGAGCCAGCTGCTTGACAGCGCCAGCTGCTTGCCAGCTCCAAACCCAACAATGCAGCAATCAATATCAATGTAGTACTAAACATAACATAAGGTAGAGCAAACACACTGAGAAATAAAAATAAGAAAGTAAGAAAAGCTGTACAGGGTCAGTTCCAATACCATATTTAAACCGTCCAGGGATCCTGGAGTGATCGAGGTAGATATGTATATGGGTCAGCTGACTAGGCATCAGGATACATGATAAACAGAGTAAATGTGTGTGCATGTTGGAGTGTCAGTGGTTAATTTTTTTTTTTTTTACATTTAACTAGGCAAGTCAGTCAAGAACAAATTATTTTTTAACAATGACAGCCTACCCCCAGATGACTCTAGACCAACTGTGGACTGTCCTACAGGACTCCCAATGTGATACAGCCTTGATTCAAATCAGGGATTGTAGTGATGCCTCTTGCACTGAGATGCTGTGCCTTAGACTGCAGCACCACTCGGGAGCCCCGAGTCAACTCAGATAGTCCATTTAGCCATTCTGTTAGCTATTTAGCAGTCTTATGGCTAGAAGCTGTTGTGTGTGTGTGTGTGTGTGAGTGAGAGAGAGAGAGAGAGAGAGAGAGAGAGAGAGAGAGAGAGAGAGAGAGATAATTGTCAGGGGATGTATCTTCACACAGCTGCTATAGGGGGAGGTGATATTGTAGTGTTTTCCATTGCCATGGACTGTTTTACAGGAACATGAGACATTTTCCTGTCGTATATTGACATCTAGTGGACAATTTGAGTTAGTGGATCATTTCCATTACATTCAGTGATCTAACAGACTCCCATCCAGAGCAACCCACAGAAGAAACCAGGGTCAACGCCCTGCTCAAGGGCACGTCGACGACAGATCTCCCACAAGGTCAAAAACAGGGACCCGAACCAGTGACCAATCAGCTACTTACCAGAGCTCCCAACTACCAGGGCACCACAGCCCTCCAAGATCCCCAAGTGCTGCTCCTCAACAATCCAACACTTTTTCGGTTGCTACATGATTCCATATGTGTTATTTCGTAGTTTTGATGTCTTCACTATTATTCTACAATGTAGAAAATAGTACAAATAAAGAAAAACCATGGAATGAGTAGATGTGACCAAACCTTTGAATGGTAAAGTAGCTGAAGCCACTTAGCTCCTCTGTCCATCACGAGCACAGAACTATAGACTGTCACAGAACTCTCGTGGTGAAAAGCTTTTACTTCCTGTTTTTTTAACCCTGTTTCTCTCCCCAATTTCATAATATCCAATCACAATCTTGTCTCATTGCTGCAACTCCCCAACGGGCTTAGGTGAGGCAAAGTTCGAGTCATGCGTCCTCCGAAACATGATCTACCAAACCACACTCCTTTCCAGGTGTTTAACCTGGAAGCCAGCCACACCAATTTGTCAGAGGAAACACCGTTCTCATGACGACCAAAGTCAGCATATAAAGCTCGGCTGTTTCTTCACTTTATTCATTATCATAGTTTAAGAATCCATGTCAGAGGTTCTTGAGTTTATTGATCTCGAGACCCAAATGAAAAATGTACTGTCCTCGAAAGACCAATATTAGTCAAAGAAATCTCTTTTGTGATGTGATTTTGCTAGACAGAGATGTGGGTTAAATTAATGAGACTGGTTTGATTCAAATAGGTGTGGGTGTTCACATCTGCAAAATATATCTCTTTCATGGGTGCTGTGGCTTAGTTGTTTAAAGTACCTGTCTAGTAAACAGGAGATCCTGAGTTCAAATCTCAGCAGTTCCCATTCAAGTATTTTATTGTACACATTGGTGGAGAAGGTCAGAGGGGAGGGCACTCAGGTTTTCTCACCAATGGGTTTAGAGAATTAGAGATGACGTGAGGAGGATGCAATTGAGATATTCCAATGTCACGGAAAAAGGGCACTTTTTGAATGAGAAAAAACCTACCGACTGTGTAAAGCTCCACCGTTTCTTCAGTTTATTCATTATCGAGACCAAAATGAAAAGAGTTTAGCCAGCTTGTGCACATCACTTTCACAGCCTATGTAGGCTTTACAAAGCCAGCTCTTGAAGCCAGCCGTGATTGTATAGTGGTTAGTACTCTGCGTTGTGGTCGCAGCAACCCCGGTTCGAATCCGGGTCACGGCACTGCAATGTAAATTTAGAAGGGTTGTTTTTTGAACGAGTTAAGACTTACTATGCTGTTTCAGACGTTTTTACCATTTTTAAGCTCGAGAGCCAAATGAGAAATGCAGTGTCCTCGAACGACCAATATTATGAAGAAATAGTGTATGATTCTGAATGTTTACTCATATCTCGCGACCCACCTATGACATGTTAATAACCGCTTTGGGTCCCAAATCAAAGTTTAAGAATCCATGTCAGAGGTTCTTGAGTTTATTCATCTCGAGACCCAAATGAAAAATGTACTGTCCTCGAATGACCATAATTAAGAAGAAATAGTATGTGATTACAATTGATTACTGATATCTCGCTACCCACCTCTCACCAGTGTTGCCAACTTAGCGACTTTGTCGCTATATTTAGTGAGTATTCAGAAAAAAGACAAGAATCGACAGAAGAAAGTTCAATTTTAGTTCTAAACATACTTAGGGTGTTTTTTACTCACTTTTTGTCTCTCCCGCGACGTTATTCCTCTCTCCTACAGCGTCAATCACAATTACATCCACTTGGCCAATTATGAAAATTATGTGATGACGTCATTTAGCGACTTCTAGCTACTTTTAGGACCACCAATAGCTACTTTCCTTCCTGAGGATTTGGCAACACTGCCTCTGACCTGCTCAGGCCCACTTTGCGTCCCAAAACGTAGCTTAAGAAACACTGTTGCTAGAGAATTGAAGGTGTCTGTATCGTTTCCAATATTAGTAAAAGACATCTCTTTTGTGATGCGATTTTGCTACACAGAGATGTGGGTTAAATTAATGAGACTGGTTTGATTCAAATAGGTGTGGGTGTTCACATCTGCAACATATTTGACTTTTATGGGTGCTGTGGCTTAGTTGGTTAAAGTGCCTGTCTAGTAAACAGGAGATCCTGAGTTCAAATCTCAGCAGTACCTTTTTTTATTGTTCACATTGGTGGAGAAGGTCAGAGGGGAGGGCACTCGGGTTTTCTTACCAATGGGTTTAGAGACGTATTGTTTCTCATTGGCCATTGGACATAAACATTACACAACAAGTTGGAAATCGTAAAATCAACAAGGAGTTGTTAGGAAGGAATCAGTGACAGTGGCTAACTGCAATTATTGCAAAGCAATCACTAGCCTGCTATTCAGTGGTGTGTCTGTGTGGTCACAAATCTGGGATTAATTTCCAATTTTAAAATGATAAACATTCAGCATTGGCCATGCTGTCAATGAAGCATGATTTGTGCCGCGCTCAAAACAACTGTTAACTTCCAGAGCATATTCTGGGCATTCTGACAATTGGTCTGAGGGTGAGGTTATGACTGTGTCCCTTTGTGTATTTACCCAGTCACCTGCACAAACCATGATAAACAGACAATATAGGATGTTTTGATGAAAAAAATACAGTCTCAGAAAAAAATAATCCAAAATGGTTATCAGGCTCTCCCCATAAGATAACCATTTTTGGTTCCAAATATATCTCTTTGTGGTTTCAGGTTGAACTCTTTTGGGTTCCTTGCAGAACTAATTGGAACTCAAAAGGGTTCTACCTGGAACCAAAAAGGGTTCTTCAGAGGGTTCTCCTATGGGGACAGCAAAATAACCATTTTAGGTTCTAGATATCACTCTTCTTATACTGTATAGTGTATAGTATGAGTATAGAAAGGTGTTGTTGCAAATGAGATTGCTTTGGCAAGTGACTGGAAACCCCCAAAATAGGTGGCAGCAAGAAGAGGAGGTGTTGCCAAGAGTGGTTAAACTGTTGATACACGTTGGTCATGATTATACAATGTCTTCATCAAAGTGAAAGGTTTTGTGTAAATTCAACAGAAAACTACTGACGCACATCATTGTATTAGCTTGAGGGGAGTTTTGCTGCTATATAAGAGAGTGCTTCTCTACTCCAGAGACACGTATTCAGCTGTTGCATCTTTTGGTGTTAAACAATTGAACTTCACTCGGAATCTCAGAACCAATCAGTTTTCTTCCATCAAGATCTTCTATAGTCATCCTTAACACTGAGGCCTGCATATCATTGTATGTAAGTACACAATGTCCCTGAATAATTTTTATGCTAATAATTATACTTGCTACATGAGGAATATTTGAGAGCTACATTTTTATTTTAACCAACTAATTAACAAAACACTTCAGGTGACAAATGCTTCCTATATTCTGAAACAGTTGCTACATCAGTTAAAAAGTCTAGTTAAACAAGCATGGTGTGGGTTTGTTGTCCCCCACAAGGAAATTGGGGAGGGGATTACAGATCATTCTCTGTCTGTCCGTTCGTATGTCTCTTTGTACGTTAGTAAAGCAAGATATCTCTGAGAGCACTGGGCTGATTGTGACAAAACTTAGGTGAATGATCCTTATTGCCATAGAGATCCATCATTTACAAAATTACACTGATTGGTCCAAGGTGGGAGCTATAGCAATTAACTGCAATTTGTTAGTCACACGCAATATCTAAATTGTCCCATATCAAATCAAATGTTATTTGTCAGATGCGCCGATACAACAGGTGTAGTAGACCTTATAGTGAAATTCTTACTCACGCGCCCTTAACCAACAGTGCAGTTGTAAGAAAATATGTAAAAAAAAGAAAGTAAGAGATAATAATAACAAATAAGAGCAGCAACATAATGTAAAAACAAACAAAACAGCATGGTGTTTTGAAAGCCGATAAGACGGCAGCCCTCCCCTCCGGGGCCATCGTCAAATAACTAGGGGTATTGCATTATTCGTGGGGGACAACATGTTTACAATTGCCTTGTTTTCACATGGTTGACATTGGCCTCCTATTATACTGTTTTGAATTCAAAAGTATGATGTTAGTATGATGTTTAATTTACACCTGCATTGCTTGCTGTTTGGGGTTTTAGGCTGGGTTTCTGTACAGCACTTTGAGATATCAGCTGATGTACGAAGGGCTATATAAATAAATTTGATTTGATTTAATTTGATTTAATGTGAGGTGAGTAGACTGTTGGATGTAGTGCTTTACATCAAGCTGTCTCTTAACCTTGAATACACTGATTGACACATCTAGCGTTGAGTTCTGAAATGTTCAAAGTAGGTGACTGTTGCTATCTCGGGCAAATAACAGGCTTTGTTCAGTCACTTAACCAACTTTATTTTCCATAATGTATAGTGAATGCATAAACAGGCATGTTACCAACAAACAAACATTTATCTGTCTCCAACATCTGCTCCTCTGGTGTCAGAGATAGACCCTGCCGCAGCTGAACAGGAGGGGAGGGACTCAACTCTCTCACTTGCAGACATAACTGTTATAACTGTTAATGAATCCCAAATAATGAAGTTGATGTAATTCATCACATACATGTATCTGTTTAAATCGAAATATTTGTGCACATTAGGTACATCTCTAGTAGGGACACGATTGGATGGAACACTTTTTCAGAGTGATTGCAGAGCGAGGGGCAGTGTAATACGGTCTGTGTGTAGCTGGTGTAGGGGAGTATTGCGCAGGACAGCAGATATGAGTAAATTAAGGTACTTTACTCAAAATATACAAATGCGATACAATAAAGAGAGCCCACATTAACGGACGTTACTACATATAAACATACATACTACTGGGAAAGGAGAGTTAAATAATGAACAAGTAATTGGGGGATTGAAACCTGATGTTTAATGTAATTTTAAATATACCTTTATTTTACGAGGCAAGTCAGTTAAGAACAAATTCTCATAATCAATGACAGCCTAGGAACAGTGGGTTAACTGCCTATTCAGGGGCAGAACAACAAATTTGTACCTTGTCAGCTCGGGGATTCAAACTTGCAACCTTTCGGTTACTAGTCCGACACTCTAACCACTAGTCTACCCTGCCGATGTGTAGGACAAAGACAAAACAAATGGAAAATGAAAAGTGGACCAGCGATGGCTTGAAGGCCGGTGCTGGATCTTCTCTCAAAATATTTTACATACTGATAGCTGACAATGCGTGATGACAATTTCACCAAATGTTTAAAAAAAATCTTACCTAATGCAGCTTTAACATGAAAGCTTACTTAAATTAGATAATCTATTTCCATCTTTGAATCTGAGGCCGGCATTAGCGTTGTATGTTAGTAAAATCAAATCTTAAACTACTCATCTTGCTAAGTGTAAAAAAGAATGTTGAACAATGTTATTACTGATAAACTGCACATTTCATGGAACAAGCGGTTCCTAAATGATGTTGACTTACTGGTCATTATTTGTAGTTGATCGGTATATATGACATGGTGTTTTGTATTCACATTGTTCACTTTGGCCTGCTATTGTTTTTGTTTTCACGTGGTGGACGTTGACCTGCCCTGCTGATACTGTGTAATGTGTTCAGGTGAGTGACTCAACACAGGTTTCTCTAGCTAACTCTGCTGATCCTGTGTAATGTGTTCAGGTGAGTGACTAAACACAGGTTTCTGCTAGCTCTGCTGATCCTGTGTAATATGTGTTCAGGTGAGTGACTAAACACAGGTTTCTCTAGCTAACTCTGCTGATCCTGTGTAATGTGTTGTGTTCAGGTGAGTGACTAAACACAGGTTTCTCTAGCTAGCTCTGCTGATCCTGTGTAATATGTGTTCAGGTGAGTGACTAAACACAGGTTTCTCTAGCTAGCTCTGCTGATCCTGTGTAATATGTGTTCAGGTGAGTGACTAAACACAGGTTTCTCTAGATAGCTCTGCTGATCCTGTGTAATATGTGTTCAAGTGAGTGACTAAACACAGGTTTCTCTAGCTAACTCTGCTGATCCTGTGTAATATGTGTTCAGGTGAGTGACTAAACACAGGTTTCTCTAGCTAGCTCTGCTGATCCTGTGTAATATGTGTTCAGGTCAGTGACTAAACACAGGTTTCTCTAGCTATTCATATTTATTGTTGCGTGTTCATGTTGTATTTATACCATAATATCACAGGGATTAATTTGACTCAGATATGCAGATGTGGTATGACAGTATGATGTTTAGTTGTTCCTATATAGTAGACTGTTGAGTCTAGTGCTTTATACCAAGCTTTCCTTTTCACTGCCAGCACCCGCCCGCCCGACTAGCATCACTACTCTGGACTGTTCTGACCTACAATATGTGGACATCTACAAATACCTAGTTGTCTGGCAAGACTGTAAACTCTCCTTTCAGACTCACATATCAAACATCTCCAATCCAAAATCAAATCTAGAATCAGCATTCTATTTTGCAACAAAGCCTCCTTCACTCACGCCGCCAAACTTACCCTCGTAAAACTGACTATCCTACCGAACCTCGACTTCGGCGATGTCATCTACAAAATACCTTCCAATACTCTACTCAGCAAGCTGGATGCAGTCTATCACAGTGCCATCCATTTTGTCACCAAAGCCCCCTATACCACCCACCACTGTGACTTGCATGCTCTAGTCGGCTGGCCCTCGCTACATATTCGTCGCCAGACCCGCTGGCTCCAGGTCATCTATAAGTCTATCCTAGGTAAAGCCTTACCGCCTTATCTCAGCTCACTGGTCACGATAAAACCACCCACCAGTAGCACGCGCTTCAGCAGGTATATCTCACTGGTCATCCCCAAAGCCAACACCTCTTTTGGCCGCCTTGCCTGCCAGTGACTGGAATGAATTGTAAAAATCGCTGGAGCTGGAGACTCATATCTCGCTAACTAGCTTTAGATATCAGCTATCTGAGCAGCTAACCGATCGCTGCAGCTGTACATAGTCCACCCAATCTACCTACCTCATCCTCATATTGTTTTTATTTACTCTTCTGCTCTTTTTCCCACCCATATCACTACTTGCACATTGTCATCTGCTCATCGATCACTCCAGTGTTAATCTGCTAAATTGTAATTACTTCGCTACTATGGGCTTTTTATTGCCTTACCTCCTCACGCCATTTGCACAAACTTTATATAGACTTTATTTTTTCTATTGTGTTATTGACTTTATGCTTGTTTATTCCATGTGTAACTCTGTGTTGTTGTTCATGTCGCACTGCTTTGCTTTATCTTGGCCAGGTTGCAGTTGTAAATGAGAACTTGCTCTCAACTAGCTTTCCTGGTTAAATAAAGGTGAAATAAATCAAATAAAAAAAGAGCATGCACAACCTTGTGATCATAGATATTCCTATTTAGGGTCATAAAGCACATAGTTCAAGAATAGAGCAATTCAGATCATGACTACACTACCAATGATGCAGCTGTTGCATTGCTAGCACAATACAGAGTAGCATCTCACATCATACCCTCTCCCCTAACCCTAGCACACTACAGAGTAGCATCTCACATCATACCCTCTCCCCTAACCCTAGCACACTACAGAGTAGCATCTCACATCATACCCTCTCCCCTAACCCTAGCACACTACAGAGTAGCATCTCACATCATACCCTCTCCCCCTAACCCTAGGTAGCAACATCATACCCTCTCCCCTAACCCTAGCATCTCACAGTATCATCACATTTAGGTAAAAGAAAATACTTTACTTTTCTGAAAACATTTGAAATCGAGGTAAAGTTTGTATCTACATTCAATAATGAAGTTTGAATGATTCAGGTTTTAGGTGTTACTTGACTAAATCTGAGTAGAAGATTTAATTGGACAGACACTTTAAGGTTGACAGACCCTGTTCTATATTAGACAGTGTCATAATAAATTAATACATACCTGTGAATACTGCTGCCTGTCTTAAAGAATATTGTCCTATGTTATAATATATGAATGCATACCTCTGGATACTGCAGCCTGTCTTAAAGAATATTGTTCTACGTTATAATATATGAATGCATACCTGTGAATACTTTAGCCTGTCTTAAAGAATATTGCCCTATAATATAATATATTAGTACATACATGGAAATAGTTCAGCCTGTCTTAAAGAATATTGTTGTATATTAATTCACTTCAATCTTTATTCTTTTAGATATTTCAAAGCAGCGACTTTGTTTGGGGAGGTGAGTTTCAGCACCATAAACAACCTCATATTCTGATGTAGCATTGTTGAAGGAATTGAATTCCTCTGTTTTAATACCCAATTAAAATTAAACACTCTGTCAATTCATAAGAATTTCTAAGACCCTTATTTTATAGGAATATACAGAGTCCGGTCTTAAAAGTCAAGTAACAGCCTTTATTCAAGAGAGTACTGAGTTCATACACATTTTACCACAGGTTATAAACTGAAAATGACGTCAGCGTTTTCTAAATGTTCCGTCTCTTCTTGACACTGGTAGAAAGGCTCTATAGCTCTCAAGCCTTCCCTCCTCGCCTAGAGCTGTCTATTTACCACCACAGACCGATGCTGGAACTAACACCGCACTCAATGAGCTGTATAGGGCCATAAGCAAACAGGAAAACACTCATCCAGAGGCGGCGCTCCAAGTGGCCGAGGACTTCAATGCAGGATAACTTAAATCCATTTTACTTCATTTCAACCAGCATGTTAAATGTGCAGCCAGAGAAAAAAACTATGTGCGTGTGAGAGTGACTGCATGTGTACTAACAAACATATTAGATGATTCTTATATTAAATAATAAATTAATCATGATTAAAAATTAGTTAGAAAGAGAAACAACTCAATGTAATGATAATTACAATATTTGTGAGTTTTATGAATAGTATATCCAATGGAAGTTGAATAAACTTAACTGGGGATATGGCGAAAGGTTACTGACACACAAGACAAATTAAATGTATTACAGTTACATAACATTATTTTTCATGGTAAATGGGGTCTAAGCATGTAAGAAAATATTTCGTAGTGAATGTTGCTCAATAATTTACACAAAAGGCACCGGATTGTAGGAATGACCCACCTGTTGTTATACCCTCTGCTGAGACAGAAATAAAGAGCTGAGTCAACATGGTTCAATTAGAATGACTCAAAGATGATCATAATAACAGAGAAGGCACACAAATAATCAGTAATGGTGTCACGTTCTATCACTGTGCATACTCTTCATGATGTCATGCACTGGTATCATGTCTCCTTTGTGGATATCCTCACTGAAGTGTAAGTCACACCAGTGGATGGGAAGAACAGCTGACTGCCATTCATGCAGGTGACTTTCACTATGGCCCTGTAGTCAAGGTCGAAATTTGCTTTCACCATTGTGATCTCAACATCCATGGTCTTCCCTGGTGGGATCTTCACGTTGATGGTCCCTGATTCTGTTATGGTCTCTGTCTTCTGCAGGCTGGTGGATTGCTCCACTCCCACGGTCAAGCTGAACCCTGATGACACCTCGACCAGATATGGGATCCCCACTTTGACCGACACATTCAAGGTGGATTCTATCTTGTTGCTGACAGACCAGGAGTAAGTCTTGGTCAGGGTCTTGCTGTATGTAATGGACTCTTCTTGAACCAATGAGGTGTCATTGTGGTGGGACACGGATTTCACATATTCTGGAGTCACCTAAAATCAACACAGACACAAAGATACAAATTGTTCAGACAAGACAAAGACAATTTTAGAACTAATCATCAGTGAGGAACTGATCAATTGATTTGTAGTAAGCCAACAATAGTAACTAATGTGTCTGTATGTGTGTGTGACTGTCCTAGAAATGAGATGCCTGATGAATGTCAACCCCCATATTGGATTACATGTTTTAAAGTAGACAGCCCCCTTAATGTTAGAGCATCGGTAGAGTTTTCCTGAGCTGTCTACACACACCTGGGGTTTGAAGAGGGACAGGGTGGGATACTTCATGTCAGTCATCACGGACGACTTGATGGTGTTGATGAAGAGGAAGCCCATGCAGTCGATGTCTGAGCCAGACCTGCCCTACAGTCCCAGGCAGATTCCAGACTCGACATCTATGGTGTACTCAGTCTTCAGTGGCCAGCTGGTAATTTTTTCAAAGAACTGACGGTTCTGACTCGTCGTGAACTTGATGGCACCCAGACGTGTGCCGACACCGTTACCCCACAGAGACAGCTTGGTGATGCACTCACCGAGTTTGAACTCAAACTCATTGAAAGTGTGTGAATTTCCAAAGGTCGCAACACGCCTGTCCACTAGCTCCGCCCGCACAGCTTTGACCCGCCAGCCTTCCACCGCCACTCCGATCCTCTTGAGGGTTGCACCGTTGTCCATGCCATGGAATTCAAATGAACTGCCTCCTCCACCACCAATCAACTGCAGTCTGGTTGCCATGTTAAGTGTGTGTGTACGTCACCTGAAATACAAATTTGTACAGATAAATTTAAGAAACCTCCAACTCAAACTCAGATCTGATTCAGACATTCAAATCACCAACAGGAAATTAAAGAACAAGATAAAAGGATCAAACAATAACTAAGGGATATAATGATTCATGGTAGGAACTAGAGATCGAGCAACACATCAGTCTAAGGCAGGGCTCTTCAACGCTGTTCCTGGAGAGCTACCCTCCTGTTGGTTTTCACTCCAGCCCCAGTTGTAACTAACCTGATTATACCATCTACTGCATCTTGCCTATGCCGTTCAGCCATCGCTCATCCATATATCATCCATATATATTTTTATGTACATATTCATAAGTACATATATGTACTTATTCATTCCTTTACACTTGTGTGTGTATCAGGTAGGTGTTGTGAAATTGTTAGATTAATTGTTAGATATTACTGCATGGTCGGAACTAGAATCACAAGCAATTCGCTACACTCGCATTAACATCTGCTAACCATGTTTATGTGACAAATAAAATTTGATTTGATTGGATTAGAATCAGGTGGACTAGATTGGGATTGGAATGAAAAAAATAGAGGACGGTAGCTCTGGTCTAGGGCGACCAAATCGCTCCACAATCCTCAGGTCACTGAGAATGAAGCATTCTTGAATTGCTCCTAACTCCTCCTTGTCCTCCACCCTCCTCTGATCTTTCCATCTTTATTCGCCTGGAATCTGTCACACCCATTCCTTCCTCCACAGCTAGGAACCTCAGTCACCATGGAGTCCCTTTCCCACTCCCAGGACCTCCCCACTCCACCTCCTGCTGTTTCTTCCTGATCAACACCATGGAGTCCCTCTCCTACTCCCAGCACCTCCCACTCTACATCCTGCTGTTTCTTCCTGATCAACACCATGGAGTCCCTCTCCTACTCCCAGCACCTCTCACTCTACCTCCTGCTGTTTCTTCCTGATCAACACCATGGAGTCCCTCTCCTACTCCCAGCACCTCCCACTCTACCTCCTGCTGTTTCTTCCTGATCAACTTGGTGACTTATGTGTAATGAAACATATTGTTGTGTATGAATGTTACAGATGCTACATTAGAATATGATAACCTTCCCTTTAATGATGAGTATGAATGTAATAGATGCTACATCAGAATATGAGGTTGTTTATGGTGCTAAAACTAATCTCTCCAAACAAAGTTGCTGCTTTGAAATATCTGAAAGAATAAAGATTGAAATGAATTAATATATAACAATATTCTTTAAGACAGGCTGCACTATTCACAGGTATGTACTAATATATTATAATATAGTCTAATATTCTTTCAGACAGGCTTTAGTATTTACAGGTATGTATTAATATATTATGACACTGTCTAATATAGAACAGGGTCTGTTAACTTTATCAAGTGTCCAATTAAAACTAACACTCAGATTTAGTCAAGTAACACCTAAAACCTGAATCATTCAAACTTCATTATTGAATGTAGATACAAGGGTTTTATTTTACTTACATGAGATGCTACTCTGTACTGTGCAAGCAATGCAACAGCTGCATCATTGGTAGTGTAGTCATGATTTGTATTGCCCTATTCTTGAACTATGTGCTTTAAGACCCTAAATATGAATATCTATGATCACAGTGTTGTGCCCTCTCTTTTTTAATTAAATTTCTTTCACCTTTATTTATCCAGGTAAGCAAGTTGAGAACAAGTTCTCATTTACACCTGCGACCTGGCCAAGATAAAACAAAGCAGCGTGACACAAACAACAACACAGAGTTACACATGGAATAAACGAGCGTACAGTCAATAACACAATAGAAAAAAGATAGTCTATATACAGTATGTGCAAATGGTGTGAGGAGGTAAGGCAATAAATAGGCCATAGTAGTGAATTAATTATATTATAGCAGATTAACACTGGAGTGATAGATGAGCAGATGATGATGTGCAAGTAGTGATACTGGTGTGCAAAAGAGCAGAAAAGTAAAGAAAACCAATATGGGGATGAGGTAGGTAGATTGGGTGGACTATGTACAGCTGCAGTGATCAGTTAGCTGCTCAGATAGCTGATGTTTAAAATTAGTGAGGGAAATGTAAGTCTCCAGCTTCAGCGATTTTAGCAATTCGTTCCAGTCACTGGCAGCAGAGAACTGGAAGGAAAGGCGGCCAACGCAGGTTTTTGCCTTCGGGATGACCAGTGAGATATACCTGCTGGAACACATACTACAGGTGGGTGTTGTTATCGTGACCAGTGAGCTGAGATAAGGCAGAGCTTTACCTAGCATAGACTTAGATGACCAGGAGCCAGCGGGTCTCGAGACGAATTACTTAGCGAGGGCCAGCAGACTAGAGCATACAGGTCGCAGTGTTGGGTGGTATAAGGGGCTTTGTTAACAAAACGGATGGCACTGTGATAGACTGCATCCAGTATTGGAAGCTGTTTTGTAGATGACATAGCCGAAGTCGAGGATCGGTAGAATAGTCAGTTTTACTAGGGTAAGTTTGGTGGCGTGAGTGAAGGAGGCTTTGTGGTGAATAGAAAGCCGATTCTAGATTTGATTTTGGAGTGGATATGGTTGATATGAGTCTGGAAGGAGAGTTTACAGTCTAGCCAGACACCTAGGTATTTGTAGTTGTCCACATATTCTAGGTCAGAACCGTCCAGAGTAGTGATGCTAGTCGGGCGGGCGGCTGTGGGCAGCGAATGGTTGAAAAGCATGCATTTGGTTTTTCTAGCGTTTAAGAACAGTTGGATGCCATGGAAGGTGTGTTATATGGCATTGAAGCTCGTTTGGAGGTTAGTTAACACAGTGACCAAAGAAGGGGCCAGATGTATACAGAATGGTGTCATCTGCATAGAGGTGGATCAGAGAATCACCAGCAGCAAGAGAGACATCGTTGATGTATACAGAGAAAAGAGTCGGCCCGAGAATTTAACCCTGTGGTACCCCCATAGAGACTGCCAGAGGTCCGGACAACAGGCCCTCCGATTTGACACACTGAACTCTGTCTGCAAAGTAGTTGGTGAACCAGGCGAGGCAGTCATTTGAGAAACCAAGGCTGTTGAGTCTGCCAATAAGAATACGGTGATTGACAGAGTCAAATGCCTTGGCCAGGTCGATGAATACAGCTGCACAGCTTTGTCTCTTATCGATGGCGGTTATGATTTCATTTAGGACCTTGAGCATGGCTGAGGTGCACCCATGACCAGCTCGGAAACCAGGTAGCATAGCGGAGAAGGTCCGGTGGGATTCGAAATGGTCAATGATCTGTTTGTTAACTTGGCTTTCGAAGACTTTAGAAAGGCAGGGTAGGATAGATATAGGTCTTTAACAGTTTGCGTCGACTGTCACCCCCTTTGAAGAGGGGGATGACCGCGGCAGCTTTCCAATCTTTGGGGATCTCAGACGATACAAAAGAGAGGCTGTTGACCGGGGTAGGGGTGGCCAGATGGAAAGCATGACCAGCCGTAGAAAAATGCTTATTGAAATTCTCAATTATCTTGGATTTATCGGTGGTGACAGTGTTTCCTAGCCTCAGTGAAGTGGGCAGCTGGGAGGTGGTTCTATTATTCTCCATGGAATTTACAGTGTCCCAGAATTTTTTGGAGTTTGTGCTGCAGGATGCAAATTTCTGTTTGATAAAGCTAGCCTTTGCTTTGCTAACTGCCTGTGTATATTGGTTCCTTACTTCCCTGAAAAGTTCTACATTGCGGGGGCTATTCGATGCTAATGCAGCACGCCACAGGATGTTTTTGTGCTGGTCAAGGGCAGTCAGGTCTGGAGTGAACCACGGGCTATATCTGTTCCTGGTTCTACATTTTTTGAATGGGGAATGCTTATTTAATGATGGTGAAGAAAGCACTTTTAAAGAGCAACCAGGCATCCTCTACTGACGGAACGAGGTCAATATCCTTCCAGGATACCCGAGCGAGGTCGATTAGAAAGGCCTGCTCGCTGAAGTGTTTTAGGGAGCATTTGACAGTGATGATGGGTGGTCATTTAACCGCAGACCCATTATTGATGCAGACAATGAGGCAGTAATTGCTGAGATCCTGGTTGAAGACAGCCGATATGTGTTTGGATGGCAGGTTTGTTAGGTTGGTATCTTTGAGATTACCCGTGTTTACGGATTTGGGGTTGTACCTGGTAGGTTCCTTGATAATATGTGTGAGATTGAGGGCATCTAGCTTAGATTGTAGGACGGCCGGGGTGTTAAGGATGTCCCAGTTTAGGTCACATAACAGTACGAGCTCTGACATTAGATGGGGGGAAATCAATTCACATATGGTGTCCAGGGCACAGCTGGGGGCTGTCACGCCCTGGTCTAAGTATTTTGTGTTTTTCTTCATGTATTGGGTCAGGCCAGGGTGTGGCATGGGGTTTTTGTATAGTGGTGTGTTTTGTCTTGGGGTTTTGGTGTGTGTGTATTGGGATTGTAGCTTGTGGGGTTATCTAGCAAAGTCTATGGCTGTCTGGAGTGGTTCTCAATCAGAGGCAGGTGTTTATCGTTGTCTCTGATTGGGAACCATATTTAGGCAGCCATATTCTTTGAGTTTGTCGTGGGTGATTGTCCTTAGTGTCTTTGTTCCTGTCGCTGTGTTAGTTGACACAAGTATAGGCTGTTTCGGTTTTCATTACGTTTATTGTTTTGTAGTGTTGTGTGTATTCGTGTTACGTTTGTTTGATTAAACATGGATTGCAATCTACACGCTGCATTTTGGTCCGACTATCCTTCACCACAAGAGAACCGTAACAGGGGCAGAATGTGTCCCTTATGTTTTGAATCAAATGATTTATTTAACCCATATCTCTGTACATCAAAATAAAATATAACTTGTTTTTCCTAATATTAGAATCCATACTGACACCCTCGAATGACTAACTAGCAGATGAATCGATTAATCTAATTCTACCATGAGCTGGAGGAAAAAGGCAGAGTTTTCTTGGCTTACAAAGGACGTTTTAAGTTTTAACTCGTTCAAACTACGGTCATTTTGCCATTACATTTTGTAGCGCAATACCGTGACACGGATTCAAACCAGGGTTTCTGCAGACACAATGCAGAGTACTGACCACTACACGATCATGGAGAGCTACCAGGGCATTTAAAGTGTAGAGACGCAATGATGGGCTAACCAACCTGACACTGGGACGTGTTCACAGCACAGATTACTATCCACTGTATCATCACAGTGAACTACCAGGGCATGTGTGTGAGGGGAGATATTGGCCTAGTCAAGCATGCTGCTGCACTGACGTGGACAAGCTGGCTAAATACCAGAGTTGGCTAGTTATAGAGAAACTCGCCAGTGTAGAGTATTTTGAACAGTGGAGGTTTAGCATGTAAATCTTGATGGGGGAAACTCCCACAAAATGTTTTAGATGCATGCCAGCAAAGCCACTACACAACAACACAACACTAAACAATACATTAATAGCACTATAAAGGTGACAAACGGTGCCCACAAACTATTAGGGCCTATTTAAATCTGTCCCAACAGCAGAGCTGCACTGCCTCAACACCACAGAAAGCACTGAGCTAGCCTGAAACACCTGCATTTTGGAGCTGTCTACCCAAGAAAGCAAAAAGAGTAAGTTCTTATCTCAATGATTTCTTCTATTTTTACATTGTTTGTAAACTGATGTGACACGTATAAATGTCAAAACAACATGCAAAACAGGCAACATACAGATTTATACAGAACCAGTCAAAAGGTTGGACACACCTACTCATTCAAGGGTTTTCTGTATTTTTACTATTTTCTACAATAATAGGGAAGACATCAAAGCTATGAAATAACACATGGAATCATGTAGTAACCAAAATCAAGAAATAGCTTTTATTTTTCAAAGTAGCCACTCTTCGCCTAAATGATAGCTTTGCACACTCTTGGCATTCTCTCAACAAGCTTTTACCATTATTTAACTATGCAAGTCAGTTAAGAACAAATTCTTATTTTCAATGACGGCCTATTAATAAATGCCTTGTTCAGGGGTAGAACGACAGATTCGTACCTTGTCAGCTCGGGGATTCAAACTTGCAACCTTCCGGTTACTAGTCCAACACTCCAACCACTAGGCTACCCTGCCTAAATGTGCCTTCAATTCAAAATAAATCACTGACAGTGTCACCAGCAAAGCACCATCACACATTCACACCTCCGTGCTTCACAGTGGGAACCATACATGCAGAGATCAATTTGAGTCAATTGGAGGTGTGCCTGTGGATGTATTTCAAGGCCTATCTTCAAACTCAGTGCCTCTTTTGAGGACATCATGGGAAAATCAAAAGAAATCAGCCAAGACCTCAGAATAAAAAATGTAGACATCGACAAGTCTGGTTCATCCTTGGGAGCAATTTCCAGACGCACCACATTCAGCTGTTCAAACAATAGTATGCAAGTATGAACACCATGGGACCACGCAGCCATCATACCACTCAGGAAGGAGACGCGTCTCCTAGAGATGAATGTACTTTGGTGTGAAAAGTGCAAATCAATCCCAGAACAACAGCAAAGGACCTTGTGAAGATGCTGGAGGATCCAGGTACAAAAGTATCTATATCCACAGTAAAACGAGTCCTATATCAACATAACCTGAAAGGCCGATAAGCAAAGAAGAAGCCACTGCTCCAAAAAAAAACAGTTTACGGTTTGCAACTGCACATTCTATTAAAGTCCTCTTGTCTGATGAAACAAAAATAGAACTGTTTGGCCATAATGACCATCGTTATGTTTGGAGGAAAAAGGGGGAGGCTTGCAAGCCAAAGAACACCATCCCAACCGTGAAGCACGGGGGTGGCATCATCATGTTGTGGGGGTGCTTTGCTGCAGGACAGGAGGGACTAGTGCACTTCACAAAATAGATGGCATCATGAGGTAGGAAAATTATGTGGATATATTAAAGCAACGTCTCAAGACATCAGTCAGGAAGTTAAAGCTTGGTCGCAAATGGGTCTTCCAAATGGACAATGACCCCAAGCATACTTCCAAAGTTGTTGCAAAATGGCTTAAGTACAACAAAGTCAAGGTATTGGAGTGGCCATCACAAAGCTCTGACCTCAATCCCATAGAGAATTTCTGGGCAGAACTGAAAAAAACATGTGCGAGCAAGGAGGCCTACAAACCTGACTCAGTTACACCAGCTCTGTCGGGAGGAATGGGCCAAAATTCACCCAACTTATTGTGGGAAGCTTGTGGATGGCTACCCGAAACATTTGACCGAATTTCAACAATTTAAAGGCAATGCTACCAAATACTAACTGAGTGTAAGGGAACACCCCCCTGAAATATACAAAAATGAATGGGAAGTCATTGGCACTGGACAAACCATATACACGGTGTCCAATACCACTCAATTCGGCGTCATTTCATTCAAAGTTGATAGCAAATGCCATATGGCAAATGCCAAGTGTAACACTTTAAAAATCCTACAGATGGCGAGTGCGCTCCACCGTGGTTTTCATATTGCAAATATAACACAAGTCAACATCCAAAAGTAAAATTTTAAAAACTGAATTTTTTTTCAAAAACTTATCACCCCCTTAAAGTGCTTCTTTTTTTTCGAAATTCTCTTTTTTTGTCAATTACACATGTGTAAGAACTGTATGAATATACTTTTATCCAATTTTATTATCATTTTTATTATTATTTTTTTTTTTTAAACTTGTGCATAAGGCATATGTTTTGTCCATTTGCAATATGATTTCATAGGAAGTCAAAAGTCACTTTTTTGGGGGCCAAATGCCATAAAAAATGTCCAAATGCAATATGAAAGATTTAAAAATGCCAAATCAGGATGTTATGTGTGACGCCATTTCCTGTCACAAATTGCAGACTGTTTAAGTGTTGCTGTGCGTTTTGTTGACAACCTTACTTTGCTACCTGACAACTTTATGGTTTTTACTTTCTAATAACAGTTTATATTTTGGGTTTTTCCCTCAACTTTTTTTTTTCATTCAACTTTTTACTCCGGACGCTTTAGCTGGTCATGGTTCGTCAGGACCTCCAACAGCAGAGATGCAACATTGACTGGCCTGATGAACTCGGGATGGCCGGGCAGTGATAGTGGTTCCTCTCCATCACTCGTTGTGTTGATTTCATCA
This sequence comes from Oncorhynchus tshawytscha, assembly GCF_018296145.1. Taxonomy (NCBI): domain Eukaryota; kingdom Metazoa; phylum Chordata; class Actinopteri; order Salmoniformes; family Salmonidae; genus Oncorhynchus; species Oncorhynchus tshawytscha. Next base: position 39,566,061 of record NC_056450.1, on the reverse strand, counting down.
TGTCCATTTGGTAATGTTTTTTCACTGTTGAATCATATTGCAAATGCATTTGCAAAATGTTTCAATGGGTATTTACCATCACAAATTTGTCATGCTCAAAAATACTGCAGGAATGCGATATTGACTGGCCCGATGAACTGGCCTGATGGCTGGGCAGTGATTCTGGTTCCTCTCCATTGCTCGTTGGGGTTGATTTCAGAATGTCACTTTGGTGATGGTAACTCACTGTTTAAACATATTGCAAATGGACAAAAGTCCCCAGCAAGTCACCGTCCATCAGTCAATTAGATATCATTCTGACACCAAACTGATACAAACTGACACCACACCCACTTTTTCAACTTGTTTATAAGCCAACTATCACATACTTCAGAGCTGGCCCAAAATTTACAACGCCTTCTGTTCAAACCATAATAAAAACGTAAACCCCGAATCCCAAGTTTCGACTCGATAGGTCATTTGGTGCCTGAGCAAGACCTTAATTGGTGCTGAAAATCCACTTTTTTCCATGACTTGCTACGGGGTCCTTGAATGAGCTATCGGACAGAAACGTTGGGGTCCGTCTATATGGGCCGAGACGGTCCATATACGACTCTGGGACATTTCTAAATGTCGGCATTTTCATGATGTAAAAATGAATTTAAGTTATTGCAAATGTACAAGGCTGTTTCTCAGTCCGAGAACCTTCTAGAGCCACATAATTCACCACACACTATCGACCTGAGCTCTAGAACAGGTTTCTAAAGTTTCAGAACTCTAGGTCTGACGGTTCTTTAATAGTTCGAACAAAGTTAACTATTGCAAGCACGGTCTCTCTCTACACACCCCAATGTGTCCCTCCTTCCAAGCTGTGTGTGTGTGTGTGATTTAGTTTTTCTTGGAAATTTTATGGGAGACATGACTGATTTACAGTTCCTGAGGGTTGCCTAAACGCACATTAGAAGTGTTGGAAAGATCTGACTTCTTTAACCCATTCGAAACAGCCCCTGTGACACCAATTATGGCACTTCCGGTTGGCACAGGAACCAAAAAGTAAAGACATATCCTCATTGGGGTATGCTTTTACAGAATCCTGAGTTTTAAGTCTTTACGTTAAGAACTGACTGATTTACACAGGGTTGAATGCACAATTTTTGGGTATGGAAAAACACTTTTAGGGTGATTTTAACCACTTCCGGTTGCTCCAGGAAGCTTAGAATCAACACAGGTAGACCTCATAGTGGCTTGATGGACTGTCATCGAAGACAGGTTCATAAGGCATTCATAACCCACATAGGCTTCAGGTTGACTTTAGAGGAGCAGGCAATGTATTTCTATGGGGAGAGATGTCATTGTAATCTGTGAGATCAAAAAACCCTGATTAACTGTTCAGGGTTAATGCCACACGGTCAAGGTTAGGCTTGCACAGATTGGGAGGACCTCAGGAACGTACCTGAGGTCGAATTGTGCTTCTCACCCTAACGGTTCTCTCACTGTCACCCAAAAGCAAATGACATTTAGGGCCAGGCTTCATTTTGGGCCTACTTTTTCACGGTCGCTGCACTCGGAGCGAGCTACGGTCAAACGGGGCATATCCTTGAACTCAGCGCGGCCTTGAGAATATGTATGTACACTTCTGACCCACTGGGAATGTGATGAAAGAAATGAAAGCTGAAATAAATCATTATTTCTACTATTATTCTGACATTTCACATTCTTAAAATAAAGTGATGATCCTAACTGACCTAAGACAGGGAATTTTTACTAGGATTAAATGTCAGGAATTGTGAAAATCTGTGTTTAAATGTATTTGTGTGTGTAAACTTCCGACTTCAACTATATATATATATATGTGTGTGTGTGTGTGTATATAGGGCCTTCGGAAAGTATTCAGACCCCTTGACTTTTTGTTACAGCCTTATTCCAAAATAGATTGAAATTGTTTTTCCCACTCAGCAGTCTACACACAATAACCTATAAAGACAAAGCAAAAACAGGTTTTAGAAATGTTTGCAAAAATATTACAAATGTAAAACTGAAATATAACATTTACATAAGTATTCAGACCCTTTACTCAGTACTTTGTTTAATCACCTTTGGCAGTGATTACAGCCTCAAGTCTTCTTGGGTATAGCTCTACAAGTTTGGCACTCCTGTATCTGGGGAGTGTCTCCCATTATTTTCCGTAGAGCCTCTCAATCTCATCTAATTTGTTTTGAGAAGAAGGCGAGGCGAGAGGATGCGAGGATTACGCAATTGATATTCTACATATGTCACAGCAAAAGTTCTCCTTTTGAGTGAGGTAGCTAACAAGTGCCAGCATGGTTAGCCTCTCCATTCAAGCCCTGGTAGCCCGCCGTGACTGTATAGTGGTTAGTACTGTGCGTTGAGGCTGCAGAAACCACGGTTCACAGCATGTCATGGTAAAAAGGCTCATTTTCAATGCTTAAAACGTACTACTGTATCTGTGTCATTAAATCTGTGGCATTAGCTGAACTGGCTGGGGGAAAAAACGATGTACAACTTTGAGATATGCTTTTGTGGTGGATGTTGCAGTGAGAAGTCAGACAAGGATGGTACATTATTCTGGTGAGGACTTTTATTATCAAAAGTGAAGAGTGAAATAGGCGCCAAAAGTAATATTTACAAAATAATAAACAAACGGGACATGAAGCAACTGGTCAGGCCTAACCCAGGACTCTTTAAAACCTCTTGCTCCTACTTGAGACGCAGACGTCCCATCTAGAGCTCTGGAAATGCAAATGCGCTACGCTAAACGCTAATAGTATTAGTTAAAACGCAAACGTTCATTAAAATACACATGCAGGGTATTGAATTAAAGCTACACTCGTTGTGAATCCAGGCAACAAGTCAGATTTTTAAAATGCTTTTCGGCGAAAGCATGAGAAGCTATTATCTGATAGCATGTAACACCCCAAAAGACCCTCAGGGGATGTAAACAAAATAATTAGTCGGCGCTACACAAACCGCACAATAAAATATAAAACATTCATTACCTTTGACCATCTTCTTTGTTGGCACTCCTTGATGTCCCATAATCAATATTGGGTCTTTTTTTTCGATTAAATCGGTCCATATATAGCCTAGATATCGATCTATGAAGACTGTGTGATAAACGGAAAAAAATAGCGTTTCATAACGTAACGTCATTTTTTAAAAGTAAAAAAGTCGACGATAAACTTTCACAAAACACTTCGAAATACTTTTGTAATGCAACTTTAGGTATTAGTACACGTTAATAAGCGATAAAATTCATCAGGAGGCGATGTAAATTCTATAGGTGGTCGTCTGGAAAAAATGTCCGGAAAAAACTCAACCAATACATCCTGTTGGAGGCCGGAGGGAATCGGTTCCCTTGGGTCGGTTCGACCAAGAATCAAATCCGAAGCAAATGAGAAGACTCTAGACATCCTGTGGAAGCTGTAGGTACTGCAGCCTCGGCCTCATTTAATACGGTTCACCTTTAACAATTCCTGGAAGTGGCGCATGGATATTTTTTTCAATTTTCAGTGATCAGATTTTCCAGCCGTGATTTAACCAGTTTTAGAAACGTCAGAGTGTTTTCTATCCACACATACTAATCATATGCATATACTATATTCCTGACCTGAGTAGCAGGGCGCTGAAATGTTGCGCGATTTTTAACAGAATGTTCGAAAAAGTAGGGGGTATGAGCAAGAGCTTTTAATGCCTGATAGGGATTTGCTCAAACTTTCTTTCTGACCCAAACTGGAAATGAAGGGATAAAATACATTTTACCCAAAATGCACAAAGAACACTTTCATTTAGAATATGTTGCATCGTTGCTTTGGTTTTACAACAATTATTCACTCATGGTGTTTCTACTTAGTGGATGTAGCCAGATGACCACTAGATGGTGTTGTCACACTTCATAGGTCTTTCATAGCCCATAATATGTGTAGCCTATTTGTCTGTAGGTTATATCCTCATGTAGCTGCACTTAAATGACATTTTACTCATGTTTTTCCTTTCATCTATGTTTCATTGAAAATCATGGTCACAGAGCTGATCTCTAATGTTAACAAGGTCCAATGAGTCACTGATTAAAATCTTTTACAGTGGAAGACCTTTGATAATTATAGCAAAGTTCTCTGCTATTTCTATTGTTGTTCAACCGTGAAAAGGAAAATAAATGTATGAGGCATGTCGATTCATTTGGTTTAGTTTTGTGGCAAACCTTTTGTTTACAGCTCTACTCTTTCCATTCATGCATTTGTTGATTACCACCACAAAAGCATATCTCAAAGTTGTACATCGTTTTTTTCCCCAGCCAGTTCAGCTAATGCCACAGATTTAATGACACAGATACAGTAGTACGTTTTAAGCATTGAAAATTAGCCTTTTTACCATGACATGCTGTGAACCGTGGTTTCTGCAGCCTCAGTACTAACCACTATACGGTCACGGGGGCTACCAGGGCTTGAATGGAGGGGCTAACCATGCTTGCACTTGTTAGCTACCTCACTCAAAAGGAGAATTTTTGCTGTGACATGTGTAGAATATCAATTGCGTAATCCTCGCATCCTCTCGCCTCGCCTCCTCCTCAGAACAAATCAGATGAGCTTGAGAGGATCTACAGAAAATAATGGGAGACACTCCCCAGACATAGGAGTGCCAAACTTGTAGAGTCATACCCAAGAATACTTGAGGCTGTAATCACTGCCAAAGGTGATTAAACAAAGTACTGAGTAAAAGGTTTGAATACTTATGTAAATGTTATATTTCAGTTTTACGTTTGTAATATTTTTCCAAACAATTCTAATACCCGTTTTTCCTTTGTCGTTATAGATTATTTTGTGCAGATTGATGCGGGGAAAAAATATTTCAATCTATTATGGAATAAGGTTGTAACAAAAAGTCAAGGGGACTGAATACTTTCGGAAGTTTGCATACACCTTAGCCAAATACATTTAAACTCAGTTTTTCACAATTCCTGACATTTAATCCTAGTAAAAAAATCCCTGTCTTAGGTCAGAGGGTCATCACTTTATTTTAAGAATGTGAAATGTCAGAATAATGGTAGAAATAATTATTTCAGCTTTAATTTCATTCATCACATTCCCAGTGGGTCAGAAGTTTACATACACTCAGTTAGTATTTGGTAGCATTGCCTTTAAATTGTTGAACTTCGGTCAAACGTTTCGGGTAGCCATCCACAAGCTTCCCACAATAAATTGGGTGAATAATGGCCCATTCCTCCTGACAGAGCTGGTGTAACTGTGTAGGGTGCCGTCTTTTGGATGTGACGTTAAACGGGTTTCCTGACTTTCAAAGAGGCACTGAGTTTGAAGGTAGGCCTTGAAATACATCCACAAGTACACCTCCAATTGATCTCCGCATGTATCGTTAACCACCGTTAAGCATGGAGGAGGAGGTGTGGTGGGGTGGGGGTGGTTTGTTGGTGACACTGTCAGTGATTTATTTAGATTTGAATGCACAGTTAGCCAGGGTAGCCTGGTGGTTAGAGCATTGGACTAGTAACCGGAAGTTTGCAAGTTTGAATCTCCAAGCTGACAAGGTACAAATCTGTTCTTCTGCCCCTGAACAAGGCAGTTAAGCCATTGTTCCTAGGCTGTCATTGAAAATAAGAATTTGTTCTTAACTGACTTGCCTAGTTAAATAACGGTAAAATAAAAAAATAAAAAACAGCATGGCTATCACAGCATTCTGCAGGGATACGCCATCTCATCTGGTTTGCGCTAGTGGGACTATCATTTGTTTTTCAACAGGACAATGACCCAATACACCTCCAGGCTGTGTAAGGGCAATTTGACCAACAAGTAGTGTGATGGAGTGCTGCATCAGATGACCTGTCCTCAACAATCTGAGAGAAGTTC
>NC_056450.1:39453551-39560103 GCF_018296145.1 Oncorhynchus tshawytscha | reverse complement strand
GAATACAGTGATTGACAGAGTCGAAAGCCTTGACCAGGTCGATGAAGACGGCTGAACAGTACTGTCTTTTATCGATGGCGGTTATGATGTCCGTTTAGGGCCTTGAGTGTGGCTGAGGTGCACCCATAAACCAGCTCGGAAACCGGATTGCACAGCGGAGAAGGTACGGTGGCATTCAAAATGGTCAGTGATCTGTTTATTAGCTTGGCTTTCGAAGACTTCATAAAGGCAGGGCAGGATGGAAATAGGTCTATAACAGTGAGAGAGTGTCACCCACTTTGAAGAAGGGGATGACCAACTTTCCAATCTTTAGGGATCTTGGACGACACGAAAGAGAGGTTGATTAGACTGGTATTAGGGGTTGCAACAATGACGGCTGATAATTTTAGAAAGAGAGGGTCCAGATTCTCTGGCCCAGCTGATTTGTATGGGTCCAGGTTTTGCAGCTCTGTCAGAACATCTGCTATCTGGATTTGGGTGAAGGTGAAGCTGGGGATGCTCGGGCAAGTAGCTGCGAGGGGTGCAGAGCTGTTGGCCGGGGTTGGGGTAGCCAGGAGGAAAGCATGGCCAGCCGTAGAGAAATGCTTATTGAAATTTTCGATTATCATGGATTAATCGGTGGTGACCGTGTTACCTAGCCTCAGCTGGGAGGAGGCGCTCTTGTTCTCCATGGACTTTACAGTGTCGCAAAACTTTTTGGAATTAGAGCTACAGGATGCACATTTCTGTTTGAAAACGCTAGCTTTCCTTGTTCACATCACCTCAAAAAGATGGACCATGTTCTTACTCGATTCGGGATCAAAATCAACATCCAGTGAAGCTGGAGTGCGCCAACGGTCCAAACTCAATAAAAACTAGTTTTCCCATGGTGCCCCATGTTAATGAGTTAATAATTGCTTGATTCAGTTAATCACGTAATTAGAAACTTATAATCATTAGATGAGCAACAGTCGCCACATTAACTAATACAACGTCACGACAGTGTATAGTATGAGTAGAGAAAGGTGCTGTGTTTTGGTTAGTGACTGGAAACCACCGATATGCTCTCTGGCTCAAATGTCAAGAAGAGGAAGTGGCACCAAGAGTTGTTGAAACTGTTGATACACGTTTGTCATGATTAGCACAATACAATGTCTTAATCAGGGTCAAAGGATTTGTGTCAATTTCAAGAGAAAACTACTGATGCATATCTTTGTATGGGCGTGGGGGGAGTTTTGCTGATTTATGAAAGAGTGCTTCTCCACTCCAGAGACACGTATTCCACTGTTGCGTCTTTGGTGTTAAACAATTGAACTTCACTTTGAGTCTTGACTCTTAAACAGGTTTATTGCATATTGAATCAGACCTATCAGTTTACTTCAATTACTATCTTCTATAGTCATCCTTAACACTGAGGCCTGCATATCGTTGTATGTAATTACACAATGTCCCTAAATAACTAATCTTGCTATATGAGGAAATATTTGAGAGCAACATTTTATTTTGACCAAATAATGAACAAAACATCTATTTTTTTTTTGTCTCCTATATTCTGAAACCGTTTCTTAATCAGTTATAAAGTCTAGCTGAACAAGCATGGTATGGGTTTGTTGTTCCCCACGATGAAATTGGGGAGGGGACTACGGATCTGTCTCTGTCCGTCTGTTGGTATGTTTGTTTGTACTTTAGTAAAACAAGATATCTCTGAGAGCACTGGGCTGATTTTGACAAAACTTGGGTGAATGATTCATCTTGCCATAGAGATCCAACATTTACAAAATCACACTGATTGCTCCAAGGTGGGAGTTATGGTATTTAACTCCAATTTGTTAGTAACACACAATAAGTCAATTTGCCCAGGAGGCGGTAGTGCATCATTCGTGGGGGATGACATGTTTACTGTTGCCTTGTTTTTACATGGTTGACTTTGGCCTCCTATTGTTCTGTTTTGAATTCAAAAGTATGATGTTAGTATGATGTTAAATGTGAGGTGAGTAGACTGTTGAATGTAGTGCTTTACATCAAGCTGTCTCTTAACCTTGAATACTGTTACGTTCCCCAGTTTTTATGTTGTGGGTTTGTGTATATGTATATTTCATGAAATGGCTTCCTGGATTTCCACAAGCAGCTGATTGGTCGGCCCCAGTGCAGATTGGAGCTCTGATCCCGCCCTCTCATTAAGGGATACAGCTGTCGGCAATTACAAACTCCTTCTGCAGCTTTATAAGCCAGTGTTCCTTTGTTAGGAAGAGAGAGCTTCTTTGATGTCCTGTGTTGCTCAGGGAGAGCTTCTTGGTATGTCCTGTGTTTTGTTGCTGGGTTGTATATTGTAAAGTATTTTGTTGCTTGTCCTGCAGACGTATGTCAAAAGGACTGTTTTTGATCTTTGAAATTGGAAACTTGAATTTATTATTGATTCATGTTTTAGGTGTTACTTGACTAAATCATTGGACAGATGCTTTAAAAGGCTGACAGACCCTGTTCTATATTAGACCGTGTCATAATATATTAATGCATACCTGTGAATAATGTAGCCTGTGTTAGTGAATATTGTAATACATTAATCAAATTCAACCTTTTATTATTGCAGGTTTTTCAAAGCGGAAAGGTGAGTTCCAGCGCCATAACCAACTCACATTCTGAAGTGGAATCTGCAACATTCATATTCATGATTCTTTGTAATTATAGCAACATCAGAATTAATATTAGCCGTGCTCACTTACACCATGTTTCATTACACAAGTCACCAAGTTGATCAGGAAGAAACCGCAGGAGGTAGAGTGACGTGCTGGGAGTAGGAGAGGGACTCTGTGGCTTTGAATGTCTGAATCAGTTCCTTTGAGTTGGAGGCTTCTTAAATTGATATGTACAAATTTGTATCTGAGGTTACGTGACGCGCACACACATGGCAACCACACTGCATTTGATCGGTGGTGGAGGAGGCACTCACTTTGAATTCCATGGCATGGACAACGGTGCCACCATCAAGAAGATCGGAGTGGCGGTGGGAGGCTCGCAGGTGAAAGCTGTGCGGGTGGAGCTGACCGACGGGAAAGGAGCGACTTTTGGAGATGCGAACACTTTCAATGAGTTTGAGTTCAACCTCGGCGAGTGCATCACCAAGCTGTCTCTGTGGGGTAACGGCGCCGGCACACGTCTGGGTGCCATCAAATTTGTGACGAGTCAGAACCGGGAGTTCTTTGAAAAAATGACCAGCTGGCCACTGAAGATTGAGTACACCATAGATGTGGGTTCTGGAATCTGCCTGGGGCTGCAGGGCAGGTCTGGCTCGGACATCGACTGCATGGGCTTCCTCTTCATCAAAACCATCAAGTCGTCTGTGATGACTGACATGGAGTATCCCACCCTGTCCCTCTATAAACCCCAGGTGAGCTCTTCCATAGATGTGTGTAGACAGCTCAGGAATACTCTACCGCTGCACTAACATTAAGGGGGCTGTCCACTTTAAAACATGTAATCCAATATGGGGGTCTACCTTCATCAGGGATCTCATTTCTAGGACAGACATGCCTTATGTTTAATTGGCCTTGGTCAGTAAAATAGCATCAACATTTTTTTATTTACTCATACGCATCAGTCCAAGATGGCAGACACACACACGTTATTGTTGGCTTTTAAAAATGTCTTATCAGTTAATAAATAGTTTTTGTCTTGTTTGAACAACTTAACTTTGTTATTTTAGGTGAACCAAGAATATGTGACATCTGTGTCTCACCAGAACGACACCTCCTTGGTTCTAGAAAAGTCCATTACATACAGCAAGACGCTGACCAAGACTTCCTCCTGGTCCGTCAGCAACAAAATAGAATTCACCTTGAATGTGTCGGTCAAAGCAGGGATCCCAGATCTGGTCGAGGTGTCATCAGGGTTCAGCTTGACCGTGGGAGTGGAACAATCCAGCAGCCTGCAGAAGACAGAGACCATAACAGAATCAGGTACCATCAACGTGAAGATCCCACCAGGGAAGATCATGGATGTTGAGATCACAATGTGGAAAGCAAATATCGACCTCGACTACAGGGCCAAAGTGAGAGTCACCTGCATGAATGGCAGTCAGCTGGTCTTCCCATCCAAAGGCATCTACACTGGTGTGGCTTACACTTCATTGAGGTTATCCAGAAAGGAGAGATGAGTCAAATGTGACTTTATGAATAAAAGGTGCAGTGATAGAAATTGACACCATGACTGATTCTTTGTGTGCCTTTTTCTGTTATCTTTGAGTGCTTCTAATTGGACCCTGTTTTCTTTATCAGCAGAGGGTATAACAATAGGTGGATCTTTCCTACAATCTGCTGCCTTTTGTGTCCAATGACATTTTAATAACACAACATTAATTTCAAAATGTTTTATGGTTAGACCCCCATTTACCATAAACACAATGTTATCTAACGATAATTTGATTTCGTAAAAGATTGGTCTTGTGTGTTTACCTTCACTCCAGTATAGCTGACTTTAACATACTTTTCAAACATTCACAAATATTGTAATTATCATTGCATTGAGCTCTTTCTAACAAATTCTTTATGAATAAAACATGCATTCACGCTACACACATCACATCTGTTAACAATTTAAATACATTCCCCCTAACTCAAAAGACATGTAAATATTGGACTACCTATTGTGTAGAATACAAGCAGCATCTCAGCTGCAACGAACAGCATTTCTGTTGTAATTCTAGTCCCTATGGGGCAGCAGGTAGCACAGTGGTTAGAGCATTGGGTCTTTCACTGAAAAGTTACTAAACATGCAAATCCTGGAATTAATTACATTACCTTTTGATGCTGCAGCACCTGGGGAATACACTGAACAATATAAATCACCATGTAGTGTGTTTTATTTCAGGTCATGAAACAAAGTTCTCAAGTTGCTGTTTTGCATTTTCCCTTTGTTAAGATAATCCATCCACCTGACAGGTGTGGCATATCAAGAAGCTGATTAAAAAGCATGATCATTACACAGAACATTGTGCTGGGGACAATAAATGGCCACTCAAATGTGCAGAATACAATACCACAGATATATGAAGTTGAGGAAGAATGCCATTTCACATGCTGAACGCAGGAATGTTCACAAGAGCTGTTGCCGAGGAATTGAACCTCTTTAGGCTAGGGGGCAATATTTGGATGAAAAACGTGCCCAAAGTAAACTGCCTATTTCTCAGGCCCAGAAGCTAGAATATGCATATAATTGGCAGATTATGATAGAAAACACTTAAGTTTCCAAAACTGTCAAAATATTGTCTGTGAGTATAACAGAACTGATATGGCAGGCAAAACCTGAGGAAAATCCATCCAGGAAGTGCTGTTATTCTGAAACTACTCTTTTCCATTGCAAGCCTACCCATTTAAAGGGAAATATTATCGATTATTTATTTAAAAACAACCTGACGATTGATTATATAAACGTTTGACACGTTTGAACAGTCTTTGGAATTTTCATCTGCCCGTTTCAGGCCTGTTTTGAACAAAATTCAAATGGAGGTTTTTGACATAAAGAGAATCTTTATCAAAAAACATTTATTGTGTAAATGATCACATTGAAGATCGTCAGTGGATTTGAGCCAGATGTCCTTTCAGATTTGTGCTACCGCGGTGTGCCGGGAGCTGCCTGCGTTCTTTCTCTCTTCTATTGAAATGGCTACCGTCGGTTGAAATATTATTGATTATTTATTGTAAAAACAACCTGAGCTCGATTGATTATAAAGGGATCTGTGCGGCTTTAAGAGAGTTTTAATGTATATTTTTACGGATGCTATTTGGTTCTCGTCTGCCCAGTCGTGACCGCACGAGCCTGTGAATTACTGAACAAAATGTGCCAACCAAATGGAGGTTTTTGGACATAATAAAGTGAGAGAATCTTTATCGAACAAAACAAACATTTATTGTGTAAATGGGATCTCAGAGTGCAAAAGAGGAAGATCATCAAAGTCCCTGGTTTAAGTGATTAATTTGCCCAGGTTAGGTGTCATCTTAAATAAGAATTTAACGGCTCTTAACTGACTTGCCTAGTAACATAAAGGTTCAATAAAAAATACATAAAAATATGATAATGCTCCATGTCTGCAACAGTGTCGTGACCAATCTACTTTGCTGCTAAAAAGAAATTTAACGTGCGCTTTAACTGACTTGCCTAGTAACATAAAGGTTAAAAAAAAATATATAAAAATATGATAATGCAGGAATCGGCTCCATGTAGGCAACAGTGTCTAGGATTGCAACAGATCTGTATTCCCAGTCAAATGAAATCTGATCAGTAGATGTAAATGTAAATGAATACTCAGGGATGAAAAGGTGTAGAGCCTTGTTTTAAAATGTATTCAATAATTGTTTTGCCTTTGTAGATAGGCTGGCGGAGAACAATACCCCATAATACCCCACAATACCCCATAATCACAAAGCGAAAACTGGTTTTTTGAAATGTTTGCAAATAAAAAACAGAAAAAGCTCATTTACGTAAGTATTCAGACCCTTTGCTATGAGTGTCAAAATTGAGGCCAGTTGCGTTCTGTTTCAATCGATCATCCTTGAGATGTTTCTACAACTTGGAGTCACCAAGTGGGTAATTCAATTGATTGGACATGATGTGGAAAGGCACACACCTGTGTATACACGGTCCCGCAGTTGACAGTGCATGTCAGAGCAAAAACCAAGCCATGAGGCCAAAGGAATTGTCCGTAGACCTCCAAGACAGGATTGTGTCGAGGCACAGATTTGGAGAAGGGTACCAAAATATTTCTGCAGCATTGAAGGTCCCCAAGAACACAGTGGCCTCTTAAATGAAAGGCCAAACTGAGCAATCAGGAGAGAAGGGCCTTGGTCAGAGAGGTGACAATACTCTCTGGTCTGATGAAACTAAGATTGAACTCTTTGGCCTGAATGCCAAGCGTCACGTCTGGAGCAAACCTGGCACCATCCCAACGGTGAAGCATGGTGTTGACAGCATCATGCTGTGGGAATATTTTTCAGCGGCAAGGACTAGGAGACTAGTCAGGATCGAGGGAAAGATGAACAGAGCAAAGTACAGAGAGATCCTTGATGAAAACCTGCTTGAGGACGCTCAGGACCTCAGACGGGGGTAAAGGTTCACATTCCAACGTACAACATACCTAAGCACACAGCCAAGACAACGCTGGAGTGGCTTTGGGAGGAGTCTCTGAATGTCCTAGAGTGGCCAAGCCAGAGCCTGGTCTTGAATCTGATCGAACATCTCTGAAGAGACCTGAAAATAGTTGTGTAGCGACTCTCCGCATCCAACCTGACAGAGCTTGAGAAGAATGGGAGAAACCCCCAAATGCATGAGTGCCAAGCTTGTAGCAAGAAGATTTGAGGCTGTAATCGCCGCCAAAGGTGCTTCAACAAAGTACTGAGTAAAGGGTCTGGATATTTATGTAAATGTGATATTTCAGTTTTTTATAACATTTGCCAACATTTCTAAAAATACAGTTTTTTGCTTTGTCATTATGGGGAATATTGTCTTTCCGAATACACTGTATCTTATCTATTGTGTGTGTGAAAAGTAACACATACACTGAGTGCACAAAACATTAAGAACACCTGCTCTTTCCATGACACAGACTTACCAGGTGAATCAAGGTGAAAGCTATGATCCCTTATTGATGTCAATTGTTAAACCACTTCAATCAGTGTAGATGAAGGGGAGACAGGCTAAATGAGTATTTTTAAGCCTTGAGACAATTAAGACATGGATTTTGTATGTGTGCCATTCAGAGGGTAAATGGTCAAGACAACGTTTTTAAGTGCCTTTGAACAGGGTATGGTAGTAGGTGCCAGGCGCACTGGTATGTGTCAAGAATTGCAATACTGCTGGGTTTTTCATGCTCAACAGTTTCCAGTGTGTGTCAAGAATTGTCCACCATCCAAACGACATTGAGCCATCTTAATACAACTGTTGAAACATTGGAGTCAACATTAGCCAGCAACCCTACGGAACGCTTGACACCTTGTAGACACCTTGTGTTCTCATTTACAACAGCGACCTGGCCAAGATAAAGCAAAGCAGTGCAACAAAAACAACAACATAGAGTTACACACGTTCTGTCTAGAGATGAATGTACTTAGGTGTGAAAAGTGCAAATCAATCCCAGAACAACAGCAAAGGACCTTGTGAAGATGCTGGAGGAACCAGGTACAAAAGTATCTATATCCACAGTAAAACGAGTCCTATATCAACATAACCTGAATGGCCGATAAGCAAAGAAGAAGCCACTGCTCCAAAAAAAAAAACTGTTTACGGTTTGCAACTGCACATTCTATTAAAGTCCTCTTGTCTGATGAAACAAAAATAGAACTGTTTGGCCATAATGACCATCGTTATGTTTGGAGGAAAAAGGGGGAGGCTTGCAAGCCGAAGAACACCATCCCAACTGTGAAGCACGGGGGTGTTGTGGGGGTGCTTTGCTGCAGGAGGGACTGGTGCACATCATGAAATAGATGGCATCATGAGGAAAGAAATTATGTGGATATATTGAAGCAACGTCTCAAGACATCAGTCAGGAAGTTAAAGCTTGCTTGCAAATGGGTCGTCCAAATGGACGATGACCCCAAGCATACTTCTAAAGTTGTTGCAAAATGGATTAAGTACAACAAAGTCAAAGTATTGGAGTGGCCATCACAAAGCTCTGACCTCAATCCCATAGAGAATTTGTGGACAGAACTGAAGAAAATGTGTGCGAGCAAGGAGGCCTACAAACCTGATTCAGTTACACCAGCTGTGTCAGGAGGAATGGGCCAGAATTCACCCAATTTATTGTGGGAAGCTTGTGGATGGCTGCCCGAAACGTTTGTGCCAAACTTGTAGGCCTTGAAATACATCCACAGGTACACCTCCAATTGACTCAAATTGATCTCCGCATGTATGGTTCCCACCGTGAAGCATGGAGGAGGAGGTGTGATGGTGTGGGGGTCCTGTCATGGTTTCTAGGAGTAGTGGGTGGAGGAGTCAGGCACAGAGAGCGGAGGTAGTTCAATCGTGGTAGTTTATTCCAGGACAACAAGTAACGGTAACAACGTCAAACACTAAGGCGCATCACTTAATCCAGCCCAACAGCAGGACCAAACAGTCCGGAGGAAAGGGTCCACGAGAATCCACACACACATGAACAGAAAAACAAGCCCGCACAAAAGCAGGCGGACATACCTGATTTAAATAGCCCAAATCAAAACCCCAAAAAGAAACAAGTGAGACTAATCAGACAAAACAAACTGAAACAGAAAGAGGGATCGGTGGCGGCTAGTAGGCCGGCGACGATGACCGCCGAGCGCCGCCCGAACAGGAAGAGGAACCACCTTCAGCGGGATTCGTGACAGGTTCTTTGTTCTTGACACTGTCAGTGATATATTTTGATATTAAGGCACAGTTAGGCAGGGTAGCCTAGTGGTTAGAGTGATGGACAAGTAACCGGAAGGTTGCAAGTTTGAATCCCCAAGCTGACAAGGTACAAATCTGTTGTTCTGCCCCTGAACAAGGAAGTTAACCCATTGTTCCTAGGCTGTCCATTGAAAATAAGAATTTGTCCTTAACACTCTGGCCATCCTACAATCTAAGCTAGATGCCCTCAATCTCACACAAATGATGAATGAACCTACAACCACAAATCTGTAAACACAGGCAATCTCAAAGATATCATCCTAACCAACCTGGCATGCAAATACACCTCTGCTGTCTTCAACAGGGATCTCAGTGATAATTGTCTGTGTCCGTAATGGGTCTGCGGTCAAATGATCACCAATCATCACTGTCAAACGCTCCCTAAAACAGTTCAGCGAGCAGGCCTTTCTAATTGACCTGGCTCGGGTATCCTGGAAGGATATTGACCTCATTCTGTCAGTAGAGGATGCCTGGTTGTTCTTTAAAAGTGCTTTCCTCAACATCTTAAATAAGCATTCCCCATTCAAAAAATGTAGAACCAGGAACAGGTACTCCAGACCTGACTGCCCTTGACCAGCACAAAAACATCCTGTGGTGTACTACATTAGCATCAAATAGCCCCCGCGATGTGGAACTTTTCAGGGAAGTTAGGAACCAATATACACAGGCAGTTAGGAAAGCAAAGGCTAGCTTTTTCAAACAGAAATTTGCATCCTGCAGCACAAACTCCAAAAAGTTCTGGGACACTGTTGTCACGTTCGTCATAAGGAATGGACCAAGGTGCAGCGTGAGTAGAGTTCCACATGTTTTAATAAATAGAAACTCACCAAACAAGTACAAATGAAAAGTCCCCTACAAATCAGCCGGGCTAGACAATGTGGACCCTCTCTTTCTAAAATTATCCGCCACAATTGTTGCAACACCTATTACTAGCCTCTTCAACCTCTTTTTTGTATCGTCTGAGATTCCCAAAGATTGAAAAGCAGCTGCGGTCATCCCCCTCTTCAAAGGGTGTGACACTCTAGACCCAAACTGTTACAGACCTATATATATCCTATCCTGCCTTTCTAAGGTCCTCGAAAGCCAAGTTAACAAACAGATCACTGACCATTTCGAATCCCACCATACCTTCTCCGCTATGCTATCTGGTTTCCGAGGTGGTCATGGGTGCATCTCAGCCACGCTCAAGGTCCTAAATGAAATCATAACCGCCATCGATAAGAGACAAAACTGTCCAGCTGTATTCAACGACCTGGCCAAAGCTTTCGACACTGTCAATCACCACATTCGTCGCGGCAGACTCAATAGCCTTGGTTTCTCAAATGACTGCCTCGCCTAGTTCACCAACTACTTCTCAGACAGAGTTCAGTGTGTCAAATCGGAGAGCCTGTTGTCCGGACCCCTGGCAATTTCTACTGTGGTGCCACAGGGTTCAATTCTCGGGCCGAATCTGTTCTCTGTATACATCAATGATATCGCTCTTGCTGCTGGTGATTCTCTGATCCACCTCTACACAGACGACACTATTCTGTATACTTCTGGCCCTTCTTTGGACACTGTGTTAACTAACCTCCAGACGAGCTTCAACGCCATACAACTCTCTTTCCGTGGCCTCCAACTGCTCTTAAATGCAAGTAAAACTAAATGCATGCTCTTCAACCGATCACTGCCCTCAAATACCTAGGTGTCGGGTTAGATTGTTAACTCTTTGTTAACTCTTATTCCAGACTCACATTAAACATCTCCAATCCAAAATGAAAGGTAGAATCGGCTTCCTATAACGCAACAAAGTCTCCTTCACTCATGCTGTCAAACATACCCTCATAAAACTGACTATCCTACCAATCCTTGACTTCTGCGGTGTCATTTACAAAATAACCTCTGACACTCTACTCAGCTATTTGGATGTAGTCTATGACAGTGTCATCCATTTTGTCACCAAAGCCCCTTATACTACCCACCTGTATGCGTCCTGTATGCTCTCGTTGGCTGGCCCTCGCTACATATTCGTCACCAAACCCACTGGCTCCAGATCATCTATAAGTCTTTGCTAGGTAAAGCCCCGCCTTTTCACAGCTCACTGGTCACCATAGCAACACCCACCCACCCATAGCACGTGCTCCAGCAGGTATACTTCACTGGTCATCCCCAAAGCCAACACCTCTTTTTACCGCATTTCCTTCATGTTCTCTGCTGCCAATGACTGGAACGAATTGCAAAAATTACTGAATCTGGATACTTATATCCCCCTCACTAACTTTAAGCATCAGCTGTCAGAGCAGCTTACCAATCACTGTACCTGTACACAGCCCATCTGTAAATAGCACACCCAACTACCTCATCCCCATACTGTCATTTTGTTTGCTCTTTTGCACCCCAGTATCTCTGGTTGCACATCATCATCTACACATCTTTAACTCCCAACGTTTAATTTCCAAAATGTCGCCACTATGGCCTATTAACCTTACTACATTTGCACACACTCTCCATCGATTTTTCTATTGTGTTATTGACTGTACATGTGTTTATCCCATGTGTAACTCTATGTTGTTGTTTTTGTCGCACTGCTTTGCTTTATCTTGGCCAGGTCGCAGTTGTAAATCAGAACACAGGGTGTCTACAAGGTGTCAAAAGCGTTCCATAGGGTTGCTGGCTAATGTTGAATAATGTTCCCACAGTTGTGTCAAGATGGCTCAATGTCATTTGGATGGTGGACCATTCTTGACACACACAGGAAACTGTTGAGCATGAAAAACCCAGCAGTGTTGCAATTCTTGACACATACCGGTGTGCCTGGCACCTACTACCATACCCTGGTCAAATGCACTTAAATATTTTGTCTTGCCCATTCACCCTCTGAATGGCACACATACAAAATCCATGTCTTAACTGTTTCAGGGCTGAAAAATCCTTCTTTAGCCTGTCTCCCCTTCATCTACACTGATTGAAGTGGATTTAACAATTGACATCAATAAGGGATCAAAGCTTTCACCTGGATTCACCTGGTAAGTCTGTGTCACGGAAAAAGCAGGTTTTCTTAATGTTTTGTGCATTAAGTGTATGTGTTACATTTCACACACACAATAGATAAGATACCGTGCATTCGGAAAGTATTCAGACCCATTGACTTTTTCACATTACGTTACAGCCTTAATCTAAATTATTCTAAAATGGGTTAAATCTTTTTTTTTTTACAAACAATACCACATAATGACAAAACAAAAACGGCTTTTTAGAAATTTTGGCAAATGTTATAAAAAACTGAAATATCACATTTACATAAATATCCAGACCCTTTACTCAGTACTTTGTTGAAGCACCTTTGGCGGCGATTACAGCCTCAAATCTTCTTGCTACAAGCTTGACACTCATGCATTTGTGGAGTTTCTCCCATTCTTCTCAAGCTCTGTCAGGTTGGATGTGGAGAGTCGCTACACAACTATTTTCAGGTCTCTTCAGAGATGTTCGATCAGATTCAAGACCAGGCTCTGGCTGGGCAACTCAAGGACATTCAGAGCCTTGTCCCAAAGCTACTCAATCGTTGTCTTGGCTGTGTGCTTAGGGTTGTTGTACTTTTGGAATGTGAACCTTTGACCAAGTCTGAGTTCCTGAGCGTCCTCCAGCAGGTTTTCATCAAGGATCTCTCTGTACTTTGCTATGTTCATCTTTCCCTCGATCCTGACTAGTCTCCGAGTCCTTGCCGCTGAAATATATTCCCATAGCATGATGCTGTCACCACCATGCTTCACCGTACGGATGGTGCCAGGTTTGCTCCAGACATTCAGGCCAAAGAGTTCAATCTTGGTTTCATCAGACCAGAGAATCTTGTCACCTCTCTGACCAAGGCCCTTCTCTCCTGATTGCTCAGTTTGGCCTGGCGACCAGCTCTTGGTAGAATCTTGGTGGTTCCAAACTTCCATTTAAGAAGCCACTGTGTTCTTGAACGTAGCCCTGTTTCTTTGTATCCTTGAACTGAGCTCAATTTCGACACTCATAGCAAAGGGTCTGAATACTTACGTAAATGAGCTATTTCTGTTTTGTATTTTTTATTTGCAAACATTTCAAAAAACCTGTTTTCGCTTTGTCATTATGGGGTATTGCGGGGTATTATGGGGTATTGTTCTCCGCCGCCCTATCCCTTCTCCTCCGATGCCAGGTATCGTAAGCCATAGCCCTCCTGATGAGCTAAAAAAATAATTGAATACATTTTAGAACAAGGCTGCTGTAAGGTTCTGTATTAATTTTCTTAGTCAACATTGTGTTCCGTTTCTTTGTATTCTTGAACGTAGCCCTGTCTTTCCATTTTTTGTTCATTGATTTCACCTGTGTTCGTTACTGACCTGGTCTCATCAGCTCCTTATTTAGTTCAGTTCATTCTGTTTGTGCCTTTGTGAGGAATTGTTCGTTTTGACTCTACTAAGCCTTTTCCTAGCTCGTTTGTCAGAACTTGTTATAGCCTTCAATCCTAGTTTTGATTCACCTGCCTGTTTGCCTACCTGTGTATGACCATTGCCTGCGACCACAATTCCTGCCTTCTGCGAAGGCGAAATATACCCCTGCCATGCTCTACGCGTGAATCTACACCTTTTTCTCCCTGAGTATTCATTATAGCTGCAACATAAAAAATGTAGGAAAAGGCAAATCTATAGATTTCACTTGACTGGGAATACAGATATGCATCTGTTGGTCAAAGACACATAATGAAAAAGGTAGGGGAGTGGATCAGACAACCAGTCAGTATCTGGTGTGACCACCATTTGCCTCATGTAGTGTGACGTATCTCCTTCACAAAGTTGATCAGGCTGTTGATTGTGACCTGTGGAATGTTTTCCCACTCTTCAACGGCTATGCGAAGTTAATGGATATTGGCTGGAACACGCTATCGTACATGTCAAACCAGAGCACCCCAAACATGCACAATGGGTGACATGTCTGGTGGGTATGTAAGGCCATGGAAGAACAGGGACATTTTCAGATGCCAGGAATTGTGTACAGATCATTGCGACATGAGGCTGTAACATTATCATATTTGTATTTATTTTTTATTTAACCTTTATGTTACTAGGCAGTTAAGAACAGTTAAATTCTTATTTACAATGATGGCCTAACCCGGACGATGCTGGGCTAATTGTGCGCCACCCTATAGGACTCCCAATCAGGGCCAGATGTGATACAGCCTGGATTCGAATCAGGGACTGTAGTGACACCTCTTGCACTGAGCTGCAGTGCCCTAGAAAGCTGCTCCACTTGGGAGCCCGAATGCTGAAACGTGAGTTGATGCGGGCGGATGAATGGCACGACCAACACTTTAATGGGCCTCAGGATCTCATCACTTTATCTATGTGCATTCAATTTGTCATCAATGAAGTGCAATTGTACTTGTTGTCCCTAGTTTATGCCTGCCCATGACATAATCACACCGCCACCATGGGGAACTCTGTTCACAATATTGAGATCAACAAACCCCGTGCCCACAGGACACCATAGACATGGTTTGCAGTTGTGAGGCTGGTTGGACATAGTGACAAATTCTCTACAATGACATGGTAGAAAAATTCCCTGGCAACAGCTCTCGTGAAAATACCTGCGTTCAGCATGCCAATGGCACTCTTCCTCAACATCATATATCTGTGGCATTGTATTCTGTGACAAAACTGCACATTTTAGAGTGGCCATTTATTGTCCCCAGCACAAGGTTCACCTGTGTAATGATCATACTGTTTAATCAGTTTCTTGATATGTCACACCTGTCAGATGGATGGATTATCTTGGCAAAGGGAAAATGCATAACAGCGACAGTGTTCAGTATATTCCCCCAGGTGATGCAGTGGGACCAACACTTCACATGGTGATATATATTATTGTTCAGTGTATTCCCCCAGGTGCTGCAGTGTCAAAAGGTAATTTAATTAATTCCAGGATTTGCACATTTGGATGCGTTGAGTAATTAAATATTAATTTAAAGTCTTTCACGTTATTTATCTCAATCTCTTCAAAGACTCAATCATGGACACTCTTACTGACAGTTGTGGCTGCTTCGTGAAGTCTGTTTGGTTCTATATTTTATATTTTTAATCACCATTTTTAAGCACCATCCCTTTTGGTAGGCCGTCATTGTAAGTAAGAAATGTTTTCTTAACTGACTTGCCTAGTTAATCATTTAGATCTAGTAACTACAGAGTTACTAGTGTTAGTAATTGAACTGAACATGATCATCAGTTGATACATAGTTGAATGTGGAGTAGATCATCTGTAGACACAAACTCAGCTCAATTTGTTTGACTTTATTTTGAGTTCCAAATCATTTTTTTTATTTGACCTTCATTTAACTAGGCAAGTCAGTTAAGAACGAATTGTTATCGACAATGACGGCCTAGAAAGCTGCTCCATTGCAGTCAATGTCCGAGCCACACCTGCCCTGCAGCCCCAGGTAGAATCCGGACCCCACATCTACGGTGTACTCTTCAGTACTTCAGTGGCTAGCTGATCATTTTTTCAAAGAACTGCCGATTCTTACTCGTCGTGAACTTGATGGTACCCAGACGTGTGCCGGCGCCGAGACCCCACAGAGACAGCTTGGTGATACGCTCGCCGAGGTACAACTCAAACTCATTGAAAGTGTTCGCATCTCCAAAGGTCGCAACGTGCCTGTCCACTAGCTCCTCCCGCACAACTTTGACCCGCCAGGCTTCCACCGCCACTCCAATCTTCTTGAGGGTGGCACCGTTGTTCATGCCGTGGAATTCAAATGAACAGCCTCCTCCACCACCGATCAACTGCAGTGTGGTTGCCATGTGTGTGCGTCACGTAACCTGAAGTACAAATTTGTACGGATCAATTTATGAAGCCTCCAACTCAAAGGAGCTCTGATTCAGACATTCAAAGAATCATGGAGTCCCTCTCCTACTCCCAGCACCTCTCCCCTCTTCAACACCATGGAGTCCCTCTCCTACTCCCAGCACCTCCCACTCTACATCCTGCTTTTTCTTCCTGATCAACACCATGGAGTCCTTCTCCTTCTCCCAGCACCTTCCACTCTACATCCTGCTGTTTCTTCCTGATCAACACCATGGAGTCCTTCTCCTTCTCCCAGCACCTTCCACTCTACATCCTGCTGTTTCTTCCTGATCAACACCATGGAGTCCCTCTCCTACTCCCAGCACCTCCCCACTCCACCTCCTGCTGTTTCTTCCTGATCAACACCATGGAGTCCCTCTCCTACTCCCAGCACCTCTCTCTACATCCTGCCGTTACTTCCTGATCAACTTGGTGAATTATGTGTAATGAAACATATTGTTGTGTAAGTGAGCACGTCAATATTCATTAATATGTATATAACAATATTCATTGACACAGGCTGCAGTATTAACAGGTATGCATTAATATATTGTGAAATTAATTCTAAAATTAATTATGATGTTGTTATAATTACAAATTATCATGAATAATGATGAGAACAAATCTTACAGATGCTACATCAGAATATGAGTTGTTTATGGTGCTGGAACTAATCTCTCCAAACAAAGTTGCCTCTGAAATATCTGAAAGAATAAAGACTGAATTGTATTATTATAAAACAATATTCATTAACACAGTCTGCAGTATTCACAGGTATGCATTAATATATTATGACACTGTCTAATATAGAACAGGGTCTGTCAAGCTTTTAAAGTACCTGTCCAATTAAAACTGACCTGAACATATATTACACAGGACCAGCAGAGTTAGCTAGAGAAACCTGTGTTTAGTCACTCACCTGAACACATATTACACAGGATCAGCAGAGCTAGCTAGAGAAACCTGTGTTTAGTCACTCACCTGAACACATATTACACAGGATCAGCAGGGCAGGCCAATGTCCACCATGTGAAAACACTTATGCAGGCCTTAGTTTCAAAGATGGGTATACATTCTCTAATTTAAGTAAGCTTCCATGTTAAAGATGCATAAGGTAAGACTTAACAATTGTGAAATTGTCATTACACACTGTCAGCTATCAGTATGTAAAATTGTTCTGAGAGAAGATCCAGCTTCTATGACTACCGTGATGAACTATATCAACTTCATTATTTGGGATTTATTACCAGTTATGTCTGCAGGCAGAAGCCACAGAAAGTAAACCAGAGTGTGTGAGAGAGTTGAGCAACACGCAACTCCACGTGGAGTGAAAAAAATGTACGGGATTGCAGGTGCGGGCAAGGATGACAGAAAAGGGGTATGGGATTGCAGGTTCGGGCAAGGATGACAGAGGCAGAGAATTTAGAGTTAACAGGGAATTTATTTCCTTCACACTGTAAATTGGGGAAAATGGTCTGGACAGAACCAAAGCAAAGAAAGTAAAAGTTAAAGCCCCCTCTCCTACCTTACCTACCTTATACCAACTGGCGCACTAACCAAAATACAGGGGATGGTCCGCCTAGGTCTTACCTAGTGTGCATAGACATAGTATATACTACGGGTATATGTATGCCCGCAGGGCTAAACTCAAAAGCATAGTTACATTCCTGGGACCACTTAAATGGTACTTTGTGACTGAGCAGAGATGTAAGGGGAGCTCCTACTGTTGAAAAAATTCTTACAGAACGTACGATAGTACCCTACCATCCCCAGGAATCTGCGCAACTGGCGGTGAGTTGTTGGAGCAGGAAAAGCAACAATTGCTTCCACTTTGCCAGTTACTGGGCCTCGTCCCACCTGTTTCCCTAAGTAAGTCACAGTAGCCTTCCCAAACTCACTTGGCCAAATTGAGGGTTAAAGATGCTTTCTCCAACCTCTGAAACACACTTTAACTTCTCTAGGATGGGGGCAGCATTCGGAATTTGGGATGAAAAGCATGCCCAAATTAAACTTCCTGCTTCTCGGGCCCAGAAGATATGATATGCATATAACTGGTAGATTTGGATAGAAAACACTCTAAAGTTTCCAAAACTGTGTCTGTTAGTATAACAGATAGTGTCTGTGAGTATAACAGAACTGATTCGGGAAGTATTATTTTTTGTTGTTGTAGTTTTCTATTCAATTCCATTACAGTATCCATTGACTTAGGACTCAAATTGCAGTTCCTATGCCTTCCACTAGATGTCAACAGTCTTTAGAAATTGTTTCAGGCTTGTATTCTGAAAAATGAAGAAGTAAGAGCAGTCTGAATGAGTGGACGCTAAAGTGTCATAGAGCTTTTTCATGCGGCGACCGAGAGAGTCCCTTTATTGTTTACCTTTTATATTGATGACGTTATTGTCCTGTTGAAATATTATCGATTATTTTGGCTAAAAACAACCTGAGGATTTAAATTAAACATCGTTTGACATGTTTCTATGAACATTACAGATACAATTTGGATTTTTTTGTCTGCGTGTTTTGACTGCATTTGAGCCTGTGGATTACTGAAGAAAACGTGCGAACAAAGCAGAGGTTTTTGGATATAAAGAGACTTTATCGAACAAAAGGAACTTTTTTTGAGTAAATGTTGCTGGTTACTGAGTGCAACCATATGAAGATCATCAAAGGTAAGGGTTTAAGTTTCTCTATTTCTGACTTTAACTTTTCTACTTGGCTGGTTACTGTTTGTAATGATTTGTCTAGTGGGCTATGTTCTCAAATAATCGTATGGTATGCTTTTGCCATAAAGTATTTTTTAAAATCTGACACCCTGGTTGGATTCACAAGAAGTTAATCTTTTAACCTATGTAAAATATGTTTTGTTTTCTGAATTTTTATAAAGAGTATTTCTGTATTTGAATTTGGCGCCCAGCAGTTTCACTGGCTGTTGAAGAGGTGGGACGCACGTACCCAAGAGAGGTTAAGGTGGTGAGATGATCAGACCAAGTAGACAAATGAATCACCACATCGTCAAGGTAAGCAGTACATTTGGCACATCCGCGAACACAATGTTAAGGCTGAGAAAGACCAGGTGAGAAAGTGGAAAAACCTCTAAACAAAAGGAGAACATCTCATCACTGGATCTCTCGCTCCACGATCCCTCTCCCTGCAAACCATGACAGATAAGTATGGGGCCGAGCGGAGCAAGGGCGACACCTACGTGTCTAAAATAAAACCCTCAACTCCCAGATGGGAATACCACCCTTAGGTATCATCTGGAGGAACTCCAGAACAGCGCTATCGCGGGACAACCGAACCAAGCATCCTAGCTCACATCCGGAGCTCAAGGAAGGAGGGAATGTAGACATCAGGAGATTTCAGCCTTTTTTTCTTGGCCATTCAGCCCAAAGTGACATGGCACCTCCTCCCCAACACAACCACAGCTTGACTTTCCTCTTGGCCATTCGGCCCACAATTCTACACGGGAGAGTGCAGATGCTCCTCGTGCACTTGGCGGGGATCGCCTTGACAAAATCGTCAAAAAACTTTCCAACTCTCTGACCCCGTTCCAGGAAAGCCAAATGACACTGAAACATTCTTAGCAGACATAGAGGACGCCTTGGATGGCTACCCAAAAGCTATGAATACTGACAGACTAACAGACTCAGACACCCAACAGACACGTGACAAGGTTCATCCGTCTACAAGAGCAACACATGCAAAATGACTACTCTAAACGTGCTACGGTTTAGAAAATAGAATTAAGTGGTTCTGCGACTCGAAAACACAACAGCTCGTTGGCTAACAATATCAAACAACCCTTGAAATGAAAACCCACAAGCCTACTATCATAGGCTTCGTTCAACTTACTTTGGCATGCTTACTGAAACAGGAATGGAATACCTATTACCATTCAAACAACTGTTTCTGTCAAACATGTCTCCCAACCTCATCAACTACTTGGGCCCTACTGGTCGGTTTGCCGATCTCGAAGCTCCAAGCTTGCAGGCACCGCTTTCGAAGCATCAATAGACTAAAGGCTAGGAGCCCGGACACCTCGTCTTTCGAGCTTAGGCGTGAACCATCACGCCAAAGAAGGAGCAGCATCAGGGACAGCTGCGGTAAAAGATGACTCACAATGGGGGTGGCTACCAAGGCTACCACCACACCGATAACCACCACGTTAGCATTGTGTGTCGATCAGTAACACAACATCTCAATTTTATCTATTTTAAAGTCAGGCAATAACATAACAAAATGTGGAAAAAATTATGGGGTGTGAATTCTTTCTGAAGGCGCTGTACATCCGGTCAAGATTTTCTCTTAATGTTTCAAGCTGGGTGTACACTAGACATTTTTGGACATGATTTAGCTGTCCCAGCCAAGTTTTTGAGATGGCGGCATGCGCTCTAGATGGCGGGATGAGAGGTCATAAAATGTCTCGCTAAGGAACAATTTCAGGGTTCTCTCACAAGGATTATAATTTTAGGCTGCATTTGCAACAAAAAAAAGACATATAGTCATACTTTGGTTAGCTAAACACGATGAAACTCTTCAATAGCTAGCTAGCTTACTTGTTGGACATCGTCAACATTTTTTAAATGGCTTGACTAATTTCAAAATGATTCAAAATAGCTAATTAGCTAGCTAACATCTTCATAGATAGCAGCATGGAGTCAGGACATAACCAAACTGTTGCTGAGATAATGGATGTTAAGACCACCAAGGGGAAAGGAGGCATTGCTGAAACTCATTCATATGCTTGCAGTGTAGAAAAGTGGGGGGTGAATGTGGTCTGGGGGCTAAAACCAAAGAGAGAGCAGATGACATCATGGACTTGGTGTAAATAAACACTGTCTGCATCGTTAAGCTGAAGAAAGTGATTGATTTCAATGCTGAAGAAGTAAATGCTCTGAAGCAACAGAACGCAACATTGAATACTCAGGTTGCAAAGCAGGAGAAGAAACTCATTGAAAATGGAGTCAAAGGTTAACGAGACTGAGAGAGATGGAATCTTCAAATTGACGGAATCGCAGAAAGATCTGATAAGAACATCAAAGCAAAAGTGAATGTTATTTGCAGGGCAATAGTCCCGGAGGACGAGCAGCATATTGTTGCAGGTTCTCTGGATGTGGTGCACCGCCTGGTTAGGCTGAGAGATGTGGAGAACAACCACCCACTGCGACCAGTGATCATGACATTAGTCTCCAGGACAGCGAGAGATCTGATAAGGAAAAGTGCTAAGAAAAATGACTATTTAAAGAACAATCTGAGGTTCAAGGAGGCCCTGACAGCGTTTGATAAAGACACTCAGAATCGTCTATGGTCCATGATTAAGAGATGGAGGGGGAAAGTGCATATTTGGCAGAAGTCAAGGCTTTTGTTAATGGAAGGGAAATTCGCGCTGACGACTAGCTTCATGGTTACTGGATTTACCAAGTCAGTGTTGCAGGACTGATTTTTATTTGCAACCGGTAAAACATTTTATTTTGTGAGGAAAGAGCATTATTTGTGTGGGCCAAGTTTTTCTTGTTCGTTTTTTTTATGGCAGAGAAACCCACCCTGACACTTAATGTTAGTTTGATTTGTTGGATATTTGTTTTAACAATGCAAATGTTATTTATAATTGGTAAAAAACTAAACTACTAAAACGTTTTCACTTTAGATCGACCACCTGGACTGTTTTTATTTGCAACTAGCAAGAATGTTTCAATTGATGAGAATCCGGTTCTTGTGAACGTATACAAGTTTCACATTCTTCATACAGTCACTGGGATGGAAAATGTGCTTTTCTATTTTTTCTATTATTTTATTTTTGTATTGTAAGAATGAGAGTGCTAGCTTTGAATTAATTCAAGAAACTCATGCCTGTTCCATAAATTGAGTCATGAAGCAGATAATGTAGGGAGATTAATTATGCTATTGGTCGATGTCAACCACATTCATTTCATTGGTGTGAATACTTATGCAACCAATAACAAGTCAAGTAACAGTGTTTTATTTAGAGACATTGAGAGGAAAGTAAGTAAAATTATGTCTACATTTCCGTTGGTCAGAGTTATATTGGGTAGATATTTCAATACAGTATTACATGATAATCTATATAGATGGCCTCCTAAGGATAGCAACTCTGATTGTGAGATAAGGAATATGTTTAAGGTCAGGTGTTAATAATATTTGGAGACATAATAACCCATATAAAGTATGTTTACATGGGGTACCAAAGATGTATCTATAAAATCCTGTATTGATTTCTGGCTGGTATCTAAAGATATGTCTGACAAGGTTGATACCGTCTCTATAGATCCAGTGATAGCAACTTGACAAAGGGAATTCAATAAAGATAAATATGCATGGTTTGTCAACACATTTATTTTGTAAATCTTAGTAATGACATTTGATATAAGGCTTTTTTGCTATTTAAAAAAAGTTGTACCAAGAGATAGAAAGAATATAACATCATAAAGGGAATGATGGATTATACTAAAAAAGCTGATCTAACTAATCAGGAATTACTGGAGCTATCATCACTGCAAATGCAGTTAGACTGTATCTTTGAGGAAAAGGCCCAGGGAGCATTTGTAATATCAAGACGAAAATGTATGGAAGAGGGAGAGAAAAATACAAAATATTTATTTCATTTTGTAAAAAGGGCAGGCGAAATGACTTCTGCATGTAAATTAATGATCAATAATACTCGCAATGAAAATACAAAAGTAATCTCTTAGAATGTTGCCAAGTTTTATCAGAATCTGTATACATCAGTCCAGTCAACTTCCAATATGGATTCTTTCTTAGACAATGTAGCAAACATTGCTAAGAAGATAGATAATGTTTTCAGGGATTTTTGTGATGAGTTATCCAAAATTTAGATCAAATATTGTATTAAAAGCCTTAAGAACAATAGATCCCGTGGACATTATGGTTTAACAAGCAAGTTCTACAAAACATTCAATGATCGATTGATTCCTTTCATTCTTGCTATGTTCCAACAATCAATAGAAGAAGGGGCATTACCGGCTTCCTTAAAGCAAGGTGTAATTACTTTGATTCCCAAACCTAATAAGGATAGTCTTGATATAGACAACTGTAGGCCCATTAGCCTGTTGAATGATGGAAAGTTTTTTGCACCTGTATTTGATAAGAGGTTGAAACAAAGCTTAAATAATATAATCTATGAAAAACAATCTGGTTTTATGTATGGTCGACACATTAGTAATAACATTAGATTATCTTAGATATGATTGAAAATAATGACCTCATTCTCGATGATAGTTTTATGTTTGTTGATTATTATAAGGCTTTTGACACAGTAGAACATGAAATTCTGTTCAAGGCAATACATTTTTAGGGGTTTGGTGACGCTAGCGGAACCCCTCGACAACATTACGCTGAAGAGGCAGCGCGGGAAATTCAAAAATATTTTTTAGAAATATGTTACTTTCACACATTAACAAGTCCAATACAGAAAATGAAAGATAAATATCTTGTTAATCTACCCATCGTGTCCGATTTCAAAAAGGCTTTACAGCGAAAGCACAACATATAATTGTTAGTTCAGAGCCAAGTATAAAAAAAAACGGACATTTTCCGGCCAAAGATAGGAGTCACAAAAAGCAGAATTATACATAAAATTAATCACTAACCTTTGATGATCTTCATCAGATGACACTCATAGGACATCATGTTACACAATACATGTATGTTTTGTTCGATAATGTGCATATTTATATCCAAAAATCTGTTTACATTGGCGCGTTACGTGCAGTAATGTTTTGATTCCATCTTACAGATAGCAACAGAAATCCCAGAAATACTCATAATAAACATCGATAAAAGATACAAGTGTTATTCACAGAATTAAAGAGACTTCTCCATAATGCAACCGCTGTGTCAGATTTTTTTTTTTAACTCATGGCTTGTTTTTGCTCTGACATGCCACGGCCATTAAAAGAAGAGGACCAAGGTGCAGCGTGGTGAGTGTACATTGTCTATTATTAATAAAAATGACGCCGAACAAAACAATAAACACTACAAAAACAAACCGTGAAGCTAAAGGCTATGTGCCCTAAACAAAGTCAACTTCCCACAAACACAGGTGGGAAAAGGCAGCCTAAATATGGTTCTCAATCAGAGACAACGATAGACAGGTGTCCCTGATTGAGAACCCTACCCGGCCAAAACATAGACATACAGAACATAGAATACCCACCCCAACTCACGCCCTGACCAAACCAAACTAGAGACATAAAAAGGATCTCTAAGGTCAGTGTGTGACACATTCACTGTCAACTGTGGGACCTTATATAGACATGTGTGTGCCTTTCCACATCATGTCAAATCAATTGAATTTCCCACACGTGGTCTGCAGTTGTGAGGCTGGTTGGACATCGTGAAAAATTCTCTAAATTGACATTAGACGCGGCTTATGGTAGAAACATGAACATTACATTCCCTGGCTACAGCTCTCGTGGACATTTCCAGCATTAAGCATGCCAATTGCACTCTCCCTCAACTTGAGACATCTGTGGCATTGTGTTCTGTGACAAAACTGCACATTTTAGAGTGACATTTTATTGTCCCCAGCACAAGGTTCACCGTGTAATGTTGTTTAATCAGATTCTTGATATGTGGCTGAAGAATCAGAATTAGCTCGGTAACATAAATAATTCAGATGTCTTATCTACATATTATGCTTAAATGATTGAACTCTTGTGATTAGAATGTATCCCTTTGGACTCTGGTGTTGGCAGTTGCACTTCCTCCCTCATTTGGGCCTCAGTCACCTGGGGCCCAGAGAGGCGAGAAGTCAGGCTTGTCTAGCACATGTCCCTGTTGCTATGCAGAATACCAGAAAGAGAAGAGGACAGGAGGAACATTGTCTTCATATGTTAATACTTGTCTTTACCTATTACAAAACATGTGAAGGGATGGCGTGATTATTGGGAAACCAATTACTTGTCTCCACAATGTCTGTGCTCCAGTTACTCTCTCCTTCAGCCTTGGGGGAGATACGGTCTGATACGGGATGTGTGGGGTTAGTGTCTGGAACCATTGTACCTTATCTCTGATGTTGCACCTATCCTGGGATAGTGTATGACCCAGAGGCTCACTCTCCTCAATGAGCTTGTCTAGGCGTGTGCTCAAGACATGGGTTTTACTTGAGATAGGGGTATGTGGAGCTGACCATTGATTTATGCCATAGAATGAGTTGGTGGTTCTGTACTGTGAGGTACCAGGGATGAGATCAGAGCCTTGTCTTAGGGGCCAAACTCTGTACAATAAGAACAGTCTCCATAACAAATTATATATGGCTGGGGGATACTCCTATCTCATTTATCAAGTCTCACCTTGTGACCCATTCCACACATCTGTTGTTTGGCATGTAGACTAAGGGGGGTGTATATTTGCCATATAAAAGATGTTGGTACTCTTTGTGTCTGGGCTCTCAACCCAACAGTCAAGAGTGTTGTGTTGACCAGCCTCGTTGTTGCAGAGCTTTCACTCTATTCACTCTGTGTGCATGTTGTGAGCTTGCTCCTTTAGTAATAAGTGAATAAAGATTTTTGATGAACTACAACTTTGACTAAGTTTGTCTCTCATCATTTGATAGTACAGAAACTACCACCACAGATATGCCACACTTGTCAGGTGGATGGATTACATTGGCAAAGGAAAAATGCTCACTTACAGCGATGTAAACACATTTTGTGAAAATAGTTTGAGAGAATTACATTTTTTGTGTGTGTGGAATATTTATGGGATCTTCTATTTCAGGTCATGAAACATGGGACCAACACTTTACATGTTGATCTACAGTGGGGCAAACAAGTATTTAGTCAGCCACCAATTGTGCAAGTTCTCCCACTTAAAAAGATGAGAGAGGCCTGTAATTTTCATCATAGGTACACTTCAACTATGACAGACAAAATGAGAAAAAAAATCCAGAAAATCACATTGTAGAATTTTTAATTAATTAATTTGAACATTTTGGTGGAAAATAAGTATTTGGTCAATAACAAAAGTTTATCTGAATACTTTGTAATATACTCTTTGTTGGCAATGACAGAGGTCAAACGTTTTCTCTCTTTTCAATGGTTTTAACCTTTGTTTACAGTTTTTTCCGATTGCTAAACGACAGTGGACACAACTGGAGTCACATGTGCAAAACTCTAACTACAGTCTGCACAGCAGCAGTTCATGTGGACCAAACTCTAGTTCGTTTTTCATTGCTTGAACACAGTTTTCAAAACTCTACACACTTATCCCATGACTTTAACCACAACCTGCACAACACTGTGGATTTACAGCACTTTGTTCAAATGCTAACACACTGCTGTCAAAACTGTGAACCACACATTCAAAACGGAATAGTTTTCAGCCTTATGCCTTTCAAACACTGCTGATTGCAATTTCAGCTGAAAGGCTAAGCAGGTGTCTTGTTTTAGACTTGTTAGTTAACACACACACATATTACAGTATATATAGGTAGAGCTCAGAAAGACTCATTTTGGAAACGGAACAAGGAAGATGGGTTCGTGGAGGGAGAAGGGTGGCAGGGAGAGGGCGGATGCGTGGAGGAAGATAAAGAAGACAAAGAGCTGTTATTTCAGATGAAATAAGGGCTACACTTATAGACCATGTCGTGAACCATGGTCTCTCATTGAGAGAGGCAGGGTTGAGGGTGCAACCCAATCTGCAAAGATCCACAGTGGCATCTGTAATGCGAATTTTCCATCATGCAAACAGGTGAGAGTTACATCCTTACAGTAAATTAAAACATTACAAGTATCTATTTTGTATTGCAATTATAGAATATTTACACAGATATATATTACAGTAAGTTTGACTGTAAAATATATTTTTACAACAGGACCCAACGGCTGCCCCAAACAGGGGGAAGAGGAAAAATATTTTCAGATGCGCAGGAAAATGCTATTGTTGTCACACCCTGACCATAGTTTGCTTTGTATGTTTCTATGTTTTGGTTGGTCAGGGTGTGATCTGGTTGGGCATTCTATGTTTCATGTCTAGTTTGTCTATTTCTATGTCTGGCCTGATATGGTTCTCAATCAGAGGCAGGTGTTAGTCATTGTCTCTGATTGGGAACCATATTTAGGTAGCCTGGGTTTCACTGTGTGTTTGTGGGTGATTGTTCCTTTCTCTGTGTTTGCACCAGATAGGACTGTTTCGGTTTTCCCATTTTCATTATTTTGGTAGTTTATTCATGTATAGTTTTTCCTTTATTAAAATAACATGAATCATCACAACGCTGCATTTTGGTCCGACTCTCCTTCACCACAAGAGAACCGTTACAATTGTTGACATGGTTGTTGTCAACAATGCAATAAAACTGCGGGAGATTCAAGATAGTGCTGGCTGATAATGATATATTTGAAAATGTTAATTCTGTCAGCACAACAACTATTGCTCGAGTCCTAAAGAAACACCAAGTTACAATGAAACAGTTATACACTGTACCGTTCGAGAGAAACAGTGAACGGGTAAAAGAGCAAAGATACCAATGTCCAGGTAAGACGTCTGAGGTTACGTACACAGCTATACAAAATATTTACAGTAAAAAAAACACTAGCATTTCTACAGTAAAACTGTGCACTTACTGTTTTTCAGAGTAATGGAGGTGGAAGCACTGGAAAGACCACATTCATTTGTATTTATCGATGAAGCTGGATTTACCCTTGCCAAAACACGGTGCAGAGGAAGGAATGTTATAGGTCAAAGGGCCACTGTGGAGGTTCCAGGCCAAAGGGGGGGAAATATCACCATGTGTGCTGCAATGGCCAATGATGGTTTGCTTCTCAACACACCACTCATTGGCCCATACAACACAGAAAGGCTTATAGCTTTCCTAGAACAGCTCTATGCTCAGCTAGTGCCAGCAGAACAGGGGGAGCCAGTAAGAAACCCCCAAATTTTTGTCATAGTTTGCGATAACGTTGCTTTTCACCACTCTGCAGCTGTCACAGATTGGTTTGCAGCACATCACAGATTTATGGTTTTGTACCTGCCTGCATATTCACCCTTCCTCAACCCAATAGAGGAGTTTTTCTCTGCCTGGAGGTGGAAAGTGTTTGGTCACCACCCACATGACCAAATGTCTCTTTTGGAAGCCATGCGTGCCGGATGTGAGGACACGAGTCCAGAGGACTGCCAGGGATGGATAAGGCACTCCAGAAGGTTCTTCCCCAGGTGCATGGCAAGAGAACCTGTGGCCTGATGCTAGAGAGAGGCAGGATTAGCCCCTCAATTATTTGTTTGAATTACAGTATTTACTTTTAGTTTCTACCTTTTTTTTCTCATTACTGTAATTCTGTTAATTACTACAGACTATTGAAGCAAACTGCTAATTTTCATTTACCTTTAAAGAATTGTTATGTTCTAAAAAAATTTATAAATCATGTGAAAGAATGTCACTCTTTTCTTTGAAGAAAATATTACTTTGTATGAAGTCACTGAAATTGTTCAAACTAAAGATGAAGTTTGTATTTTCTGTATTGGTGTTTAATGCTAGTGTTTTTACTCTCAGTGTGTTCTGAGTGACAGTGTGTGTTATCTCAGTGAGGGTTGTGTATAGTGTTTGGCTGCACTGAGTGTGTTTTGAGCCATGTGTTAAGAGTTGTGTTGCTTGGAATGAGTTTTGCAGGTGATGTGAACTGTTTAGCTCAGGTGACTGTTGGTAGTGCAGACTGTAGTTAGAGTTTTGCACATGTGACTCCAGTTGTGCCCACTGTCAGAATAAATTGGAACAAGAGTGAATTAATGCCCATACGGTCGCAAAATACCTCCTGGCTAGAACATCTCCCATTTAAGTTATCTTCAGAAAAATTTACCTACCTAGGAATTGTAGTTACCAAACAATACTCCTTTCTATTTAAAGAGAATTTCCCCTCTCTGATACAAAAACTAAAGCAAACATACTATTTTGGAGAACTCTCCCAATATCTCTGCTCGGAAGAATTAATGCCATTAAAATGGTCTTCCTCCCACAACTGCTCTACCTATATCAGAACATCCCAGTATTCATACCTAAATCCTTTCATAAACAACTGGACTCAATTATCAATCCTTTCATCTGGGATTATAAAACACACAGGATAGGTAAAAAAACACCTCTGTAAATCAAAGATGGAAGGAGGATTGTCTCTCCCAAATGTTATATTTTATTACTGGGCCGCTAACCTCCGCGTTGTTACGTTTCTGTTGGATGACGTACTTCCGGCATCCAGCTGGCTTAATATGGAGCGTGAGGAGTGTCACCCTTCTCTATTGGCGCTGTGATTTTGTCGCCTGTCAATCTGGGGATGTCACTTTATTGTAACAATCCTATTATACATAGCACAGTCCGAATCTGGAAGCAAATTAAAGTCCACTTTCAGCTTAGACTAATGTCATTCATGCTCCCTGTCACCAGGAATCCCTCCTTTGCCCCTTCTAACCTTGATAACACCTTTGAGCGATGGGGAGAGTTGGGGATAAGTACCATAGGGGATTTATACATAGAAGGGACCTTTGCTTCCTTTGAGTTGCTGAGGGAAACTTATAATCTTCCCAGGAGTAATTTTTTCAGATACCTACAAATTAGAGACTACGTTAGAAAACACCTCCCAACATTTGGGAATGCTAAACCTTCCATGTTTGACAGATGCATAAAAATATGCCCCACCTCAGATAAACTGATATCGCGTCTATATGATGCTTTTCAATCTGTTAGCACACCTTCTACTGATGCCATCAAGGCAAAATGGGAGGAAGAACTAGGGACTGACATCTCGGTGGCAGACTGGGAAGAGAGCTTGGAGTATATCCACACATGCTCCATTAATTCCAGACATCGTCTCATACAATTCAAGGTATTACACAGATTACACTATTCCAAAACTAAACTGCATAGGATATTTCCTGACACATCCCCTACATGTGATAAATGTCAGGGTACACTACTCCACTGCTTTGCCCTATGCTCTAGCTTACATGGTTATTGGTGTGGAATTTTTGGGATCCTCTCTGAAGTTTTGGAGACTTCAACAGATCCAGACCCACTTCTGATAATCTAGGGGGGACATCTTCACTCTTTCTTTCTACGTGTCCTTGTTTTGTATGTCGTGTTTTGTATTATTTGTTCTGCACCCAGAACTCTTTGTCTTGTTGTTCCTGTATGCTCTTTTATGTTTAGATAAGAATTGTATACCTGTCTTGTATACCTATACACCATTCTTGTGTGTGTTTAATAAAAAATATTTGAAAAAAAGGACAGCCATATAAGGAGACAATGGAAAACAGCGCCTCAAAAAGTTTGCTCATTTCCTGTTTGAAGTTTCATCTTGGTTTCGCCTGTAGCATCAGTTCTGTGGCACTCACAGATAATATCTTTGCAGTTTTGGAAACGTCAGAGTGTTTATTTTCCAAAGCTGTAATTATATGCATAGTCGAGCATCTATTCGTGACAAAATATCTTGTTTAAAACGGGAACGTTTTTTCATCCAAAAATGAAATACTGCCCCTAGTGTTCCAAGAGGTTAAGAAACCCTGTTGCTAGACAATTGAAGGTGTCTGTATCATTTCCAATATTAGTAAAATACATCTCTTTTGTAATGCGATTTTGCTACACAGAGATGTGGGTTAAATGAATGAGATTGGTTTGATTCAAATAGGTGTGGGTGTTCACATCTGCAACATATTTGACTTTTATGGGTGCTGTGGCTTAGTTGGTTAAAGTGCCTGTCTAGTAAACAGGACATCCTGAGTTCAAATCTCAGCAGTACCTTTTTATTGTTCACATTGGCGGAGAAGGTCAGAGGGGAGGGCACTCAGGTTTTCTCACCAATGGGTTTAGAGATTTAGAGATGACGTGGGGGGATGCAATTGAGATATTCCAATGTCACGGAAAAAGGGCCCTTTTCGAATGAGAAAAAACCTACAGACTGTGTAAAGCTCCACTGTTTCTTCAGTTGATTCATTATCGAGACCAAAATGAAAAGAGTTTAGCCAGCTTGTTCACATCACTTTCACAGCCTATGTAGGCTTTACAAAGCCAGCTCTTGAAGCCAGCCGTGATCGTATAGTGGTTAGTACTCTGCGTTGTGGTCGCAGCAACCCGGGTTCGAATACGGGTCACGCACTGCAATGTAATTTTAGAAGGGTTGTTTTTTGAACGAGTTAAGACTTACTATGCTGTTTCAGACGTTTTTACCATTTTTAAGCTCGAGAGCCAAATGAGAAATGCAGTGTCCTCGAACGACCAACATTATGAAGAAATAGTGCATGATTCTGAATGTTTACTCATATCTCGCGACCCACCTATGACATGTTAATAACCCCTTTGGGTCCCAAATCATAGTTTAAGAATCCATGTCAGAGGTTCTTGAGTTTATTCATCTCGAGACACAAATGAAAAATGTACTGTCCTCGAATGACCATAATTAAGAAGGAATAGCATGGGCGGAGCTAGCATGTTGGAGTGAACAGCTGTGAGTGAGAGGCTCCTGCAACTTTTTTGCGAAATAATCTCATTTAACCTATTTTATGGCACTTTTTACAACAAACGTTTCTTTCTAATACAAGATTGTAACTTTTTATATGAAAATGCCGAGGAATAAGGACAATAAAGGACAATAAATCCACAGCGGAGGCCTACTCCCCACTAAATAACGAGACAGACATGGCGGGAGGCACATGCAACAACGTGACACTTACAGAACTTACCTGGGCTTTGGGGGAGCTACGTGTTGCTATAGCTGAGGATCGAATTGGACACCAAAATCGAGAGCATCATTCGAACGGTCGCTTCGCATGGCCAGAGTATTGTGGACCTTGAGAAAGCTTCTGAATTCAACGCTGGTAGGATCGACGAGTTAGAAAAGCTATGCACGTCATTGCAGGATACTGTGCAGAGGCTTTCTGTGAAACTGGTGGACCTGGAGGGCTGATCCAGACGTAATAACCTTCGCGTTGTTGGTCTGGCAGAGGGGGTAGAGGCGGGCTCTCGCCCCACCGACTTCTTCGCCAAGCTATTGAAGGAAGCAATGGGATTGGATGTTTTGGATTCGGATCCCCAGCTGTACCGCGCACATCGCTCCCTTGTCCCAGTGCCTGGACCGGGCCAACGTCCTCACCCAGTAATCATCTGTTGTCACAGTTTCAAGACCAAGGATCTTATCCTGCGTGAAGCTCGAATGAGGGGCAACCTGTCACATAAAGGGTATCCATTCCGTGTCTATGAGGATTATGCGCCCGATGTGGCAAAGCATCGCGCCGACTACAGAGATGTCATGACCAAACTCTACAAACTCCATCTTCGCCCAGCCTTACTCTTCCCTGCAAGACTAAGAATTACCCCGCCTTCCGGTGAGAAGATTTGGCTTTCCTCGGTTTTGGACGCAGAGAAGTTTATCCGGGGATATACACCAATCCCCCATACAGGTTAGAGTGCCTAGTTATTGCGTGTTAGGGTCTGCTCATGGACTCGAATCCATACTATACCATATTGGGTGAAAACGTATTAAACGGGCTCAACAAGGGCTACCGAACATGTAAGACGCTGAGCAGACCAATGGATGGCGGTCAGAGCTCTCATTTAACGTTAAATTCACTTTCATCCCGGCTGTAAAAAATGCATATTTTTTACTTCCAGGTTTGATCACTGACACCTTCGGACGGATATACTTATAGTCACCCACTTTTGTTTTGTTTCGTTATTTATTTTTACAATCCTTACATTATTCTTACTACCATACCATTTATTTATTGCTTGCAGGGGACTGGGGGTGATGGTTGGGAAGGGGCAGACACCTGGTTAGCAAGTTGATGTTTTGTGCCGTTCTGCCTTTGTCTAGCCGTGGGCCTCTCTCCCGACTAGAGTCCCACCAGCCCTCTGTAGTGCTTATGTCTGTGTAGGTGTGCGTACATATAATTACTATTTGTACTTTATTACTATTTTCTCTTAGCATTTTAGTATTATGTATGTGTATATTTTAAATCAGTGTAGATTGTTATTCTGGGGTATGAATGTTTGTATGTGTATATGTGCATATGGATGTATTTACATATTCTTTAAATATATATTTTTATATATGATTTTTTTGTGTGGGTATGTATACATACATGTATATATATGTATATGTGTGTGTGTGTGTGTATGTGTGTATGTATATATATGTATATATAGGTATGTGTATGTATATGTATGTGTGTGTATGTATATATATATGTGTATGTATGTGTGTATGTATATGTTTATATATGTATGTATGTATGTATGTATGTATGTATTTATGTATGTATGTGTGTAGGTATGTATATGTGTATGTGTGTATATGTGTGTATGTGTGTGTATGAGTATGTATGTATGTGTATATATATGTATATATTTGTATTTATTTTTTATTAAACATATTTTTTTATGGGGGGAACGTTTAATTTAACAAATCCTTGTTCCGATCTCCTGACCCACAGTATGTAAAGGTACGGCTGACTATGTCGGTTGCGGATGGTTTATTTTTTGACCGGCAGTGCTTAGCAATATAATCTTGAGGCTGTATCTTTCTTATCTCTGGGATTGACCCAGGATGACGCTTAAATGCGCAATATGTTTAAGTTGCAACTTATTCGGTTTAGGTTTATTAGATGCTAACTGAACACTTAACTCGCGGGAAACTCCTCAGTTCATATGTTAGTAGAAGTTCTAGGATAGTGAGAGGTGAACGTATAGTTGGGATTTTATTTTTGTTTTACCTCTTGTTCGAGGTCGCGCCGTGCTTTTTTGGCATCGGCCAGACAATGTGTTTATTATTTTTATTTTTCATTTTTTTCTCTCCTGTTTTTACATGCCTGTTAAATGTGGGTTGATGGGGGGGGTAAGTGTTGGGGAAATTAGGGGAACAGGTTGGGAAGTGAAGGTGCTTGCAGGGGGAGGGGTGGGTTGGATACTGCTCGGGTGTAGGTGCTACATATGCTGAACCTGATGGTTTGGTGCGCTTTCTTACCTTTTTATCAAGTTACATGGTATGCAGGCCACCATAGGAACTACAAACGAGAGGAGGGCGGGGCTTACATTCACTTCCTGGAATGTCAAGGGTTTAAACGAACCAATTAAGAGGGGCAAGGTCCTAGCCCACTTGAAAGCACTCTCGTCTGATATTATATTTTTGCAAGAAACCC
Source organism: Oncorhynchus tshawytscha (assembly GCF_018296145.1). Classification (NCBI taxonomy): domain Eukaryota; kingdom Metazoa; phylum Chordata; class Actinopteri; order Salmoniformes; family Salmonidae; genus Oncorhynchus; species Oncorhynchus tshawytscha. The sequence continues at coordinate 39,525,717 of NC_056450.1, read as the reverse complement.
ATCTGAAGAATAACTCTCATAGCAGACTTAAGTGTAGGTGGGTGGGGCAAGTGTATCACTCTAACTTCTCTGCCAAAACGAGAGGCACAGCGATTCTGGTACGGAAAGGAATTCCCATTCTACATAAAACCACTATTGCGGATAAAGAGGGTCGGTATGTGATCGCAATAGGAGAAATCCACTCTACCTCAGTAATTCTACTAAATATCTATGGGCCAAACATTGACAACCCCTCTTTTTTCAAAAGAGTCCTTGCCCTGATTCCAGATATCTCCCATACTAACCTGGTCATTTGAGGGGACCTTAACTGTGTGCTAGACCAATATTTGGATAGATCCTCTACCCGGCGAACCCCTACCTCCTATTCAAGCGAATTCTTGAATACCTACATAAAAAATTCGAACTTATTTGATATATGGAGGATCGCTAACCCTACGGGTAGGAATACTCCTTTTACTCTCATGTTCACAAGGTTTACACTCGAATTGACTACTTTTTGTTGGATGCTAGACTACTCCCCTATACCTGTAATGTGAGGTATCATGATATTATAATCTCGGACCACAGTCCACTCACCTTCTCCCTGAGATTGGGTGACATTGTACCAAACGAGAAGGTCTGGAGGTTGAATCCTCAGCTCCTCACAGAACCAACATTCTGTGAATATCTTAAAGACCAAATTACATTTTTCTTTGATACCAACGACAACACAGAGACCTCCCCAGCATTATTGTGGGAAACACTGAAGGCTTATCTGAGAGGCTGTATCATCTCCTTTCAGGCTGCCAGGAGTAGGCAAAACAGAGGAAAACTGGAAGAACTGGAGGGACAAATTCACTTACTGGATAGGGAGAATGCTAGCCACCCATCTATGGAGAAACATAAAGAAATTACCTCTTTAAAATTTGAATATAATCACATTCTCTCAGCTAAAATTGCTAAATCTTTTCTCTATACCAAGCAAAAATATTTTGAGTTTGGTGACAAACCACACAAATTACTCACCAGACAACTTTGAAAAAATGTGAGTGACCGAATGATTCACAGGGTTAAATCTGCATCTGGGGAATTACTCTCTTCCCCCAAAGACATCAATGACAGATTCCGGCAGTTTTATGAGACTCTATATACATCTAAAGCGGATCTTAATGTTAGAGCATCGGTAGAGTTTTCCTGAGCCTTCTACACACATCTATAAAAGAACTAACCTGGGGTTTGAAGAGAGACAGGGTGGGATATTTAATGTCGATCAGCACGGACGACTTGATGGTGTTGATGAAGAGGAAGCCCATGCAGTCGATGTCTGAGCCATACCTGCCCTGCAGCCCCAGGCCAATTCCAGACCCCACATCTATGGTGTACTCAGTCTTCAGTCCCCAGCTTGTCATTTTTTCAAAGAACTGCCGGTTCTCACTCGTCGTGAACTTGATGGCACCCAGACGTGTGCCGGCACCGTTACCCCACAGAGACAGCTTGGTGATGCGCTTGCCGAGTTTGAACTCAAACTCATTGAAAGTGTTCGCATCTCCAAAAGTTGCTACTTCCCCGTCGGTCAGCTCCGCCCGCACAGCTTTCACCTGCCAGCCTTCCACCGCCACTCCGATCTTCTTGAGGGTGGCACCGCTGTTCATGCCGTGGAATTCAAATGGACTGCCTCCTTGACCACCTATTAGATCCAGTGTGGTTGCCATGTTGACGGTGTGTGTGCGCGCGCGTGCGTGCGTCAAGTAACCTAAAAAATACACATTTGTACATACTGTAACTCTAAGCTCCAACTCAAAGGAGATCTGATTCAGATGTTCAAAGCACCAAAAGGAAATTAAAGAACAAGATATAAGGATCAAATGATAACCAAGGGTTATAATGACTCATGGTTGGAATTAGAGGTCAAGCAACATACTGTATCTCTCCAACCCTGGTCATGGAAAGCTACCCTCCTGTAGGTTCACTACAACCCCAGTGGTAACTAATCTGATTCAGCTTGTCAAACAGTTAATTATTAGAATCATGTGGACTAGATTGAGATTGGAATAAAAAAATACAGGACGGTAGCTCTGGTCTAGGGTGAGTAAATTGCTGCACAATCCTCAGGTCACTGAGAATTACACATTCTTAAATTGCTCCTAACTCCTCCTTGTCCTCCACCCTCCTCTGATTTTTACATCTCTATTCGTATGAAATCTATCACACTCATTCCTTCCTCCTCAGCTAGGAACCTCAGATTCACCATGGAGTCCCTCTCCTACTCCCAGCACCTCCCACTCTACATCCTGCTGTTTCTCCTGATCAACACCATGGAGTCCCTCTCCTACTCCCAGCACCTCCCACTCTACATCCTGCTGTTTCTCCTGATCAACACCATGGAGTCACTCTCCTACTCCCAGCACCTCCCCACTCTACATCCTGCTGTTTCTTCCTGATCAACACCATGGAGTCCCTCTCCCACTCCCAGCACCTCCCACTCTACATCCTGCTGTTTCTTCCTGATCAACTTGGTGACTTGTGTAATGAAACATATTGTTGTGTAAGTGAGCACGTCTCTATGCATTTTAAAATTAATTCTGATGTTGCTATAATTACAAATTATCATGAATAATGATGAGTATGAATGTAATAGATGCTACATTAGAATATGATAACCTTCCCTATGATGATGAGTATGACTGTAATGTAATAGATACCACGTCAGAATATGAGGTGTTTTTGGTGCTGAAACTCACCTCTCCAAACAAAGTTTCTTCTTTTAAATATCTGAAAGAGTAAATATTTAATTGAATTAACATTTAACAATATTCTTTAAGACAGGCTGCACTGTTCACAGGTATTCAATAATATATTATAATATAACTTACAAACAAACTTACGAACGAACGGACAGACTGATCTGTAGTCCCCTCCCCAATTTCATCGTAGGGGACAACAAACCCATACCATATTTGTTTAACTAGACTATAACTGATTAAGCAACTGTTTCAGAATATAGTAAGCATATGTTCCCTGAAAGTTTTGATCATTTGTTGGTCAAAATAAAAACATAGCTTTCAAATATTTCCTCATATAGCAAGATGAGTTATTTAGAGACATTGTGTACTTACATAGAATAATATGCAGGCCTCAGTGTTAAGGATGACTATAGATGATCTTGATGAAAGAAAACTGATTGGTCTGATTCAATATGCAAAAAAGTTGTTTAAGAGTCAAGACTCTGAGTGAAGTTCAAAGACGCAACAGCAGAATATGTGTCTCTGGAGTGGAGAAGCACTCTTTCATATAGCAGCCAAACTCCTCCCACGCCCAAAAAATGATGTACAGCAGAATTTCCACAGAACCTTTCACCCTGAATAAACATTGTATTGTGCTTATCATGACAGATGTGTTTGGTGGACATTCAACACCAGGGACACCTGAAGTCCATATTAAATGATTAATTCTATATTATCACTTAACTGGAGAGGTTAAAACAAACACGTACAAAGTACAAGTCTGCCACAAGCACCGCCAGAGAGGTCCCTTCAGTTATTTTATATACTGCTAAACAAAAAAAACAAAAGAAACGACATGGGCATGGTTCATAGGGTTGGTTCCTGCAGGTATCTGGCAGGAACCAGATCACACTCCCAATCATAGCCATATCTCTTCGCACTGACATTTTTTATTTTACCTCCAGACCAACCTCCAGACGAGCTTCAATGCCATACATCTCTCCTTCCGTGGCCTCCAACTGCTCTTAAACGCAAGTCAAACTAAATGCATGCTTCTCAATCGATCGCTGCCCGCACCTGCTCGCCCGTCCAGCATCACTACTCTGGACGGCTCTGACTTAGAATACGTGGACAACTACAAATACCTGGGTGTCTGGTTAGACTGTAAACTCTCCTTCCAGACTCACATAAAGCATCTCCAATCCAAAATTAAATCTAGAATTGGCTTCCTATATCGCAACAAAGCATCCTTCACTTATACTGCCAAACATACCCTTGTAAAACTGACCATCCCACCGATCCTCGACTTCGGTGATGTCATCTATAAAATAGCCTCCAACACTCTACTCAACAAACTGGATGCAGTCTATCACAGTGCCATCCGTTTTGTCACCAAAGCCCCATACACTACGCACCATTGCGACCTATACGCTCTCGTTGGTTGGCCCTCGCTTCATACTCGTCGCCAAACCCACTGGCTACAGGTTATCTACAAGTCTCTGCTAGGTAAAGCCCCGCCTTATCTCAGCTCACTGGTCACATAGCAGCACCCACTCGTAGCACACGCTCCAGCAGGTATATCTCACTGGTCACCCCCAAAGCCAATTCCTCCTTTGGTCAGCTTTCCTTCCAGTTCTCTGCTGACCATGACTGGAACGGATTGCAAAAATCTCTGAAGCTGGAGACTCACATCTCCCTCACTAGCTTTAAGCACCAGCTGTCAGAGCAGTTTACAGATCACTGCACCTGTACTATCTGTAAACAGCCCATCGATCTACCTACCTCATCCCCATACTGGTATTTATTTATTTATTTATTTTGCTCCTTCGCACCCCATTCATCTTGTGCCGATCTACCATTCCAGTGATTAATTGCTATATTGTAATTACTTCGCCACCTTGGCCTATTTATTTCCTTAACTTACCTCATTTGCACTCACTGTATATAGACTTTTTGTTTTCTTTTGTTCTACTGTATTATTACTCTGTGTTGTTGTATGTGTCGAATTGCTATGCTTTATCTTGGCCAGGTCGCAGTTGCAAATGAGAACTTGTTCTCAACTAGCCTACCTGGTTAAATAAAGGTGAAATAAAAAAATAAATAAAAAATATTTTAAAAATTGGATAACCGGGCTATCTGCATTGTGTCCCACCACCCGCCAACCCCTCTTTTTATGCTTCTGCTACTCTCTGTTCATCATATATGCATAGTCACTTTAACCATACCTGCATGTACATACTACCTCAATAAGCCTGACTAACCCGTGTCTGTATATAGTGATGGGGTCAAATTGGGGTCACGTTAGGGGCTGCACCAAATGTTTGATGTATTATAATAATTGATTATAATATGTGGTATTAATAGAAGGGGAGGGGCTATGGGACCCCTCCTCCTCTACATTTATAGGGTCCTAGATTACAGATTAACAATATATATATATATATATAATTCTAAAGATTTAGAATTGTTTCACAGTCTTTAAGTCTGTGCCTCTTAGAAATAAATGGGGGGGAAAGCATTTCAAAGACAAACAAAGAGCCCTGCAGGGGGTAGAAGAGATAAGAGGCTACTCAGACATAACTCTATAAATCAACTTGGGGGAGTGGCTTTTACTCCTGATGCCTTAGAAAACACTGGAACTATTGTATTTCTTGCACGTTTGTATAGCTGTGTATGCATGGGCTTGTTCTGAGGAGTAGCAGGTAATAACATCACAGGAGGTTGACTACAAGCATGATAAAAGCAACTTGTTCTTTTCCTATGGGGCAGAACTCAGGAGAGACATCAGTTTTATGTGTGATGTTTGATCTTTGACTTCTGTCTACAGCTGTATTTTGATTAATATTGTTATGATTCATAAGTGCACATTTTGAGTATTCCTTGTTTGTTAAGTAATAAAACGGAGCACAGAAAAACGGAACCAACAATAGCCTTGCTACTTTTACTGTTGTTTAATTTCTTTACTTACCTACACACACACATACACACACCTTTTTTTCGCACTATTTTGTAGAGCCTGTAAGTAAGCATTTCACTCTAAGGTCTATCTACACCTGTTGTATTCGGCGCACGTGACAAATAAACTTTGATTTGGTTGTTCTCCCCATCTCTCAGCCTACCCAGGCGGTGCACCACATTCAGAGAACCTACAATAATATTCTGCTCGTCTTCCGGGACTATTGCCCTGCAAATGTCCTTCACTTTTGCTTTGTGTTCTCGTCAAATCCTTCTGCGATTCTGTCAATTCGAAGAGTCCATCGTCGACTGTATCGGTCAGTCTCGTTAACCTTTGACTCCATTTTCAGTGATTTTCTTCTCCTGCTTTGCAACCTGAACCTCTCTTTGATTTTAGCCCCCACCACCACATTCACCCCCCTTTTCTACACTGCAAGCATATGAATGAGTTTCAGCAATGCCTCCTTTCTCCTTGGTGGTCTTAACATCCATTATCTCAGCAACAGTTTGGTTATGTCCTGACTCCATGCTGCTATCTATGAAGATGTTAGCTAGCTAATGTTAGCTAAACATGCTGAAACTTCAATAGCTAGCAAGCTTATTCGTTGGACATCGTCAAAAAAATAATTCAATGGCTACCTTATTCGTGCAAATAGCTACATTGTGTGGCTAAATATATATTTTTTGTTGCAACTGCAGCCTAAAATTATAAACTTTGTGAGAAAAACATTAAATTGTTCCTCAGCTAGAAATTTAACAACCTCTCATGCCACCATCTTGAGTGCCCCCCCAATAGTAATCGTTGCTGCTCTAGTCCACACATTCCCGGAGATTTGTAACAACTTCATCATCTCACTGGCTTCTTTTCTGGTGAGCTCTCATTGGCTACCTCTGATCAAGTTCTCAAAACTTGTCATTGCAGTCTTTGACCCGCTCACATTTAACAAGAGTCGGTGCTAGTTGACGCCCCGAGTAGGAAACGACATGGGGATTTTGTCTACAATCTCAAAAACAGCTAAATCGGGTCCAAAAAATGTCTCGTGAACACCCAGCTTTAAACTTGTAGAGAACATCTTGACAGGATGTACAGCGCCATCAGAAAATATACACCCCCATAACTTTTTCCACATTTGGTTATGTTATTGCCTGAATTTAAAATAGATAAAATTGAGATGTTGTGTTACTGATCTACACACAATACCCCATCATGTCAAAGTGGAATTTTGTTTGTAGAACATTTCAAAATTGAACAGAAAATTAAAAGCAAAAATGTGCTGAACGAAATACCATAATAAGCTGTATTGACTAATTCTGTGTTAAACAATGCTGGTTAACATGATTTTTTAATTACTACCCCATCTCTGTATCCCACACATACAATTATCTGTTGAGTAGTGAATTTCAAGCACAGATTCAACCATAAAGACCAGGGACGTTTTCCAATGCCTCTCAAAGAAGGGCATTGATTGGTAGATGTGTAAAAATACAAAAAAAGCAGAAGCTGAATATCCTTTTGAGCATAGTGAAGTTATTAATTAAGCGTTGGATGGTGTATCAATAAACCCAGTCACTACAAAGTAACAGGTGTCCTTCCTAACTTACTTTCTGGAGAGGAAGGAAACTGCTCAGGGATTTCACCACGAGACCAATCGTGACTTTAAAATAGTTACAGAGTTTATAGTTGTGATATGAGAAAACTGAGGATGGATCAACAACGTTGTATTTACTCCACAATACCAAAATAAATGAAAGAGTGAAAAGAAGGAAGTCTGTACAGAATACAAAGATTCCAAAACACGCATCATATTTGCAACAAGAAACTAAAGTGATACTGCAACAATTGGGGCAAAGAAGTGAACTTTTTGTCCTGAATACAAAGGCTTATGTTCGGGTCAAATCCAACACAACATATCACTGGGTATCCCTCTACATATTTTCAATTACGGTGGTTGCTGCGTCATGTTAAGTGTATGCTTGTCATCGGCAAGGACTAGGGAGTTTTTTAGGATAAAAATAAACGGAATACAGCTGTAAGCACAGGCAAAATCCTAGAGGAAAACCTGGTTGAGTTTGCTTTCCAACAGACATTTGGAGATTAATTCACCTTTCAGGAGGACAATAACCTAAAACACAAGGCAAAATCTACACAGGAGTTGTTTATCATGGGGTGGCAGGTAGCCTAGTGGTTAGAACATTGGGCCAGTAAGCAAAAGGTTGGTGGATTGAATCCCCAAGCTGTCTTTCTGCCCCTGAACAAGGCAGTTAAAACCTTCTCAGCAACAACCTACTTCCTCTCACCAAGAAAGTTCAAATGATTACTGAGTCAATAAATGTCAGATATTCCAAACTACTCTTTCCATTTATGCATTTGTTGATTAAAAGTACTATTACACTTGGTTCTCTTCCTCCATCATCCCCCCCTCTCTCCTGTCGTCTATCGGTTCTTCATGATTGATCACATGAGTATAGGTTGATCAGGGCGTAGCTAATGTCTCTGTTACTGATAACAGCAATAGGGGCGGTACCATCCTCTGTGTTCCTTATCTTTCACAATCACGCCTCCTTGAAGACAGAAAAGCTAGGATTCTAAAGCCCGATCTGTAGTATTTAAGAAAAAAATAAGCAAACACGTTTAGTGTTCATCAAAAGGCATGTGGGTGACATATGGAAGTATGTACTCTGGTCAGTTGAGATGAAAATTGAGCTTTTTGGCCATCAAGGAAAATGCTATGTCTGACGCAAACCCAACACCTCTCATCACCCCGATAACACCATCCTCACAGGGAAGCATGGTGGTGGCAGCATCATGCTGTGGGGATGTTTTTCATCGAAAGGGACTGGGAAACTGGTCAGAATTGAAGGAATGATGGATGGCTTTAAATACAGGTAAATTCTTTAGGGAAACCTGTTTCAGTCTTCCAGAGATTTGAGACTGGCACGGAGGTTCACCTTCCAGCAGGACAATGACCCTAAGCATACTGCAACACTCGAGTGGTTTAAGGGGAAACATTTAAATGTCTTGGAATGGCCTAGTCAAAGCCCAGACCTCAATCCAATTGAGAATCTGTGGTATGACTTAAAGATTGCTGTACACCAGCTGAACCCATCCAACTTGAAGGAGCTGGAGCAGTTTTGACTTGAAGAATGGGCAAAAATCCCAGTGGCTAGATGTGCCAAACTTATAGAGACATTCCCCAAGAGACTTGCAGCTGTAATTGCTGTAAAAGGTGGCTCTACAAAGTATTGACTTTGGGGGGATGAATAGTTATGCACACTCAAGTTTTCCGTTTTTTTTGTCTTTTTTCTTGTTTGTTTCACAATAAAAAGTATTTTGCATCTTCAAAGTGGTAGGCATGTTGTGTAAATCAAATGATACAACCCCCCAAAAAATGCATTTTAATTCCAGGTTGTAAGGCAACAAACTAGGAAAAATGCCAAGGGGGTGAATACTTTTGCAAGCCACTGTACTAGGAACACACATAACCACCAAACCAGACAGGCAAATTCAGGGCAGCTAAGACAACCCAAGCCAAGGACAAATCGCCTTAAATCTACAGTCTTATATTGAGCCAAAGATACATGGAACTCTTTACCAATCCATATTTCTCAGGCAAAAAGTAAATCCACCTTAGAGAAAAAAATAAAATAACATTTAATGCGATAGACCATATGACTGGACAGGAAGTAGAAAGCATCAACTGAATGTTAAATGTGTTTCCTGTCAGCTATTTTAATTGTCTGTATTTTCTACTTGTTGAATGTTTGTGAAGTCTTGATTTGTGGTTGTTTGTAATGTCTCGTTAATTGGTGTTGGACTCCATGAAGATTAGTACAGAGAGAGAGAGAGAGAGAGAGACACTGTACTAGGAACACACATAACCACCAAACCAGACAGGCAAATTCAGGGCAGCTAAGACAACCCAAGCCAAGGACAAATCGCCTTAAATCTACAGTCTTATATTGAGCCAAAGATACATGGAACTCTTTACCAATCCATATTTCTCAGGCAAAAAGTAAAGAGACATATTTCTCAGGCAAAAAGTTCAGAGACGCAAACTCGGTCTCAACCTTTAAGTCTTTACTGAAGACTCATCTCTTCAGTGGGTCATATGATTGAGTGTAGTCTGGCCCAGGAGTGGGAAGGTGAACGGAAAGGCTCTGGAGCAACGAACCGCCCTTGCTGTCTCTGCCTTGCCGGTTCCCCTCTTTCCACTGGGATTCTCTGCCTCTAACCCTATTACAGGGGCTGGGTCACTGGCTTACTGGGGCTCTCTCATGCCGTCCCTGGAGGGGGTGCGTCACCTGAGTGGGTTGATTCACTGTTGTGGTCATCCTGTCTGGGTTGGCGCCCCCCTTGGGTTGTGCCGTGGCGGAGATCTTTGTGGGCTATACTCAGCCTTGTCTCAGGATGGTAAGTTGGTGGTTGAAGATATCCCTCTAGTGGTGTGGGGGCTGTGCTTTGGCAAAGTGGGTGGGGTTATATCCTTCCTGTTTGGCCCTGTCCGGGGGTGACCTCGGATGGGGCCACAGTGTCTCCTGACCCCTCCTGTCTCAGCCTCCAGTATTTATGCTGCAGTAGTTTATGTGTCGGGGCTGGGGTCAGTTTGTTATATCTGGAGTACTTCTCCTGTCCTATTCGGTGTCCTGTGTGAATCTAAGTGTGCGTTCTCTAATTCTCTCCTTCTCTCTTTCTTTCTCTCTCTCGGAGGACCCGAGCCCTAGGACCTGAGCTCCAGGACTACCTGACATGATGACTCCTTGCTGTCCCCAGTCCACCTGGCCATGCTGCTGTTCCAGTTTCAACTGACCTGAGCCCTAGGACCATGCCCCAGGACTACCTGACATGATGACTCCTTGCTGTCCCCAGTCCACCTGGCCATGCTGCTGCTCCAGTTTCAACTTCCACCTGACTGTGCTGCTGCTCCAGTTTCAACTGTTCTGCCTTATTATTATTCGACCATGCTGGTCATTTATGAACATTTGAACATCTTGGCCATGTTCTGTTATAATCTCCACCCGGCACAGCCAGAAGAGGACTGGCCACCCCACATAGCCTGGTTCCTCTCTAGGTTTCTTCCTAGGTTTTGGCCTTTCTAGGGAGTTTTTCCTAGCCACCGTGCTTCTACACCTGCATTGCTTGCTGTTTGGGGTTTTAGGCTGGGTTTCTGTACAGCACTTTGAGATATCAGCTGATGTACGAAGGGCTATATAAATAAATTTGATTTGATTTGATTTGATTTGACACATGGACACTACAGGTCAAAGAGGGAGTGCTGATCTGGCAGAGCCCGACATGCCCCAACATCAACATAACAATACAACATAACAATAAACACTAGTCTCCAAGTTGATACCTCCAACACCACTTCACCCCAAAATAACTGTGGTCAACCCCAGAAATCTTCACTTTCAAACCCAGACCAAATTTTTTGAAACAGCATAATTGGATTCGATACCAAAATAGGGCAGCTGTTTGTTTTAATCAATCTGGTGACACAGGGAGCTATTGAAAGCACAGGGGGGAGAGAGTCTGGAGGGAGAGATTGAGATCGGGGAGTTCGGGGTGAATGACCCACCAAACCATGGCGGTCTGGGGGGTGGCTAGCCATGGAGAGTTCACTGCCAGCCATGGAAACCACTCACTCGCACAACTCAACAAGTGAGTATGAGCATAAAAGTGACTTCAACATGAGAATTGAAGGCTGACAAAAGTTATTGATTAACATTACTTATGAACAACAACCATCCATGTTTTTTGGAGGGGGTTGAATAGTATCAGACCTACAGTAACCATTGCAGTGAAAGAACATTCCACGGAAAGTGAATGGATAGAGTAGCCCAATGTGTTAGCCAGGTTACGAAACATTTTTCTAGTATCAGTGGCTAGATGAGAAGTGTAGACAGCCGAAAACTGTGGGTAAGTAGCTAAACTTCTCCATCGCTCTCTCTCTCTTCCCTCCATCTCGTTGGTAAGCTAACTAATATTGACAGAAATGAGACATTACATGAAACAGATGGCTCTGAAAATAAGATCTAGCCTGTCATCACCAGCCCAACCATCTGCATTTACAACCATGCAATCTGTTGTAATTCTTCCTATGTCACGTTATGTTAAATTACCCAGTGACCCTCTACTCTGACTGTAGCCTCAGCTTGACAAGTTAGAACATGCACAGAGGAACTAGGTAGGAGTTATTCTGCCGACGCCCCAGTCTCCCATTTTTGCTAATTCTGTCTCTGTCTCTGTCTCTCTCTCCCCCCCCTCTCTCCATTCTCCCTCTCTCTCTTCCTCTCACTCTCTCTCTCCTACCACCATCTCTCTCTCCACTCTCCCTCTATCTATCTATCTATCTACCACTCTCTCTCTCTCTCTCTCTCTCTCTCTCTCTCTGAAGGAAATATGTGTCTCTAATATGGTCATATATTTGGCAGGAGGTTAGGAAATGCCGCTCAGTTTCCACCTCATCTTGTGGGCAGTGTGTACATAGCTTGTCTTCTCTTGAGAGCCAGGTCTGCCTACGGCGGCCTTTCTCAATCTGTACATAGTCAAAGCTTTCCTTAAGTTTGGGTCAGCCACAGTGATCAGGTATTCTGCCACTGTGTACTCTCTGTTTAGGGCCCAATAGCATTCTAGTTTGCTCAGTTTTTTTTGTTAATTCTTTCCAATGTGCCAAGTAAATATATTTTTGTTTTCTCATGATTTGGTTGGGTCTAATTGTGTTGCTGTCCAGGGGCTTTGTGGGGTGTGTTTGTGTTTGTGTTTGTGAACAGAGCCCCAGGACCAGCTTACAGAGCCCCAGACCTCACAACCTTAAAGGGCAATGTGTTCCATAACTGATTCAAGTATTTTTAGCCAGATCCTAATTGGTATGTCAATTTTATGTTCCTTTTGATTTCATAGAATTCCCTTCTTGCCTTGTATCTCAGATCGTTCACAGCTTTGTGGAAGTTACCTTTGGTGCTGATGTTTAGGCCACGGTATGTATATTTTTTTATGTGTTCTAGAGCAATGGTGTCTAGATGGAATGTGTATTTGTGTTCCTGGTGACTGAACCTTTTCTGGAATACCATTATTTTTGTCTTACTGAGATTTACTGTCAGGACTCAGGTCTGGCAGAATCTGTGCAGAATATCTAGGTGCTGCTGTAGGTCCTCCTTGGTTGGTGACAGAATCACCAGATCATTAGCAAACAGTAGACATTTCACTTTAGATTCTAGTATGGTGAGGCTGGGTGCTGCAGACTTTTCTAGTGCCCTCGCCAATTCGTTGATATATATGTTGAAGAGGGTGGGGCTTAAGCTGCATCCCTGTCTCATCCCACGGCCCTGTGGGAAGAAATGTGTGTGTTTTTTGCCTATTTTAACCGTGCACTTGTTGTTTGTGTACATGGATTTAATCATGTCGTATGTTCTTCCCCCAAAACCACTTTCCATCAGTTTGTATAGCAGACCCTCATGCCAAATTGGATCGAAGGCTTTTTTGAAATCAACAATGCATGCGACAGCTTTGCCTTTGCCTTTGTCTGTTTGTTTGTCAATTAGGGTGTGCAGGGTGAATGTGGTCTGCCATATGATAATTTGGTAAAAAGCCAATTTGACATTTACTCAGTACATTGTTTTCACTGAGGAAATGTACGAGTCTGCTGTTAATGCTAATGCAGAGTATTTTCCCAAGGTTGCTGTTGACGCATATCCCACGGTAGTTATTGGACTCACATTTGTCTCCACTTTTGTGGATTGGGGTGATCAGTCCTTGGTTCCAAATATTGGGGAAGATGCCAGAGCTAAGGATGAAGTTAAAGAGTTTTAGTACAGCCAATTGGAATTTGTTGTCTGTATATTTTATAATTTCATTGAGGATAGCATCAAGACCACAGGCCTTTTTGGGTTGAAGGATTTTTATTTTATCCTGTAGTTCATTCAAGGTAATTGGAGAATCCAGTGGGTTCTGGAAGTCTTTTATAGTTGTTTCTAAGATTTGTATTATATCATGTATATGTTTTTGCTGTTTGTTCCTTGTTATAGAGCCCAAAAGATTGGAGAAGTGGTTTACCCATACATCTCAATTCTGGATAGATAATTCTTAATGTTGTTGTTTGTTTAGTGTTTTCCAATTTTCCCAGAAATGGTTTGAGTCTATGGTTTCTTCAATTACGTTGTGCTGATTTCTGACATGTTGTGCCTTCTTTTTCCGTAGTGTATTTCTGTATTGTTTTAGTGATTCACCATAGTGAAGGCTTAGACTCAGGTTTTCTGGGTCTCCATGTTTCTGGTTGGACAGGTTTCTCCATTTATTTCTTAGGTTTTTGCATTCTTCATCAAACTATTTGTCATTGTTGTTCATTTTCTTGGGTTTTCTATTTGAGCTTTTTTATATTTGATAAGGAAGCTGAGAGGCCAAATATGCTGTTTAGGTTTTCTACTGCCAGGTTTACACTTTCACTATTACAGTGGAACATTTTTTCCAGGAAATTTTCTAGAAGGGATTGAATTTGCTGTTGCCCAATTGTTTTTTGGCATTTATAGCATTTCTTAATATTACTCAGTTTCTTAGGCTTTGATGCCTAATGATTGAGTATTGCTCTGTTCAAGTAGAGTGTGATTTTGCTGTGGTCTGATAGGGGTGTCAGTGGGCTGACTGTGAACACTCTGAGAGACTCTGGGTTGAGGTCAGTGATAAAGTAGTCTACAGTACTACTGCCAATAGATGAGATATAGGTGTACCTACCATAAGGAGTCCCACGAAGCCTACCATTGACTATGTACATACCCAGCGTGCGACAGAACTGCAGGATTGTGACCCGTTTTTGTTGGTTATGTTGTCATAGTTGTGCCTAGGGGGGAATATGGGGGAGGGAATGCTGTCACCTCCAGGCAGGTGTTTGTCCCCCTGTGTGCTGAGGGTGTCAGGTTCTTGTCCAGTTCTGGCATTTATGTCGCCACAGACTAGTACATGTCCCTGGGCCTGGAAATGATTGATTTCCCCCTCCAGGATGGAGAAGCTGTCTTCAATAAAGTATGGGGATTCTAGTGGAGGGATATAGATAGCAAACAGGAGGAAATTTTTCTCTGTTAAGATAATTTCCTTTTGAATTTCTAGCCAAATGTAAAATGTTCCTGTTTTGATTAATTTAATGGAGTGAGTTAGGTCTGCTCTATACCAAATTAGCATACCCCCTGAGTCTCTTCCCTGTTTCACACCTGGTAGTTTGATGGATGGGACTACCAGCTCTCTGTAACCTAGAGGGCAACCAGTGGGTCCGTCTCCCCTTTACCACCCACCTGGTAGTGTGGTGGATGGGACTACCAGCTCTCTGTAACCTAGAAGGCAACCAGTGGGTCCATCTCTACTATAGCAGGTTTCTTGTAGGATGACAATGTCTGTATTTCTGATTTCTTTGATGAAGTACAGGTTCCTGCCAAAGGCAGATGACCTCTGGCCTTGGATATTCCAGGATGAGATAGCTAAGGCTTTGTGTTCCATAAAGTGTCCAATGTTGTTGGTCGTGTGTTTTGTCCTCAGGCCAGTAAGTGTGAGCAGAGCCTGCTGTGCATCTGGTACATGCCATTGGCTTGGGATAGTGTAAGAGTGGGTGTTGGGCCTGTTTTCTTACTCACGGCCTGGGCGTATGTGTGACTTCCATGTTGAGGCCCTCTTTGAGGGGGTGGGGTCCATGGGGCGGGCAGTAGTGGCATAGGTCTGATCTGAGGGGGCCTAAATGGGGTGTGGGCATGATTGACTTGGGGGTGTGTTGATTGGTTGGGGTGGGGTGTGTATGTGGCTGGTGGTGTGGTGGCCTGGATGTAGGTCCTCTCGGCTTGGGTCCTCTATGTGTAGGTCCAGGGGGGGATCCCGCAGGTCTGGGAGAGTGTCTCGCTGGTCTGGGCAGGGTGTCAATTAATCTGTTGCTCCTGTGTGAAGTGTTGGGGCTGCGTTTGAGAGCCATGTCCTTTAGAGTCCTTGCGAAGGTGGCCACTGCTGCCTTGTATAGGTGGACCTGGTCATAGAGGCTGTTCAAGTCCAGGGTGGAGTGGTGGGTCAGGAAAACATTTGGTTTTGAGGCACAGTCACGGGAAATACTTGCTGTTACCCGCTGTTTGGTAGCAGGGTGGAAGTCTTTTTGTGGAAGCAGGATGGAGATAACCACTTGTGCATTGGGGAAAGAAGAAGAAGCATTTTCAATCACTCCCTTCAGTGCTGTGGCCACCCTTTCCTGCTGTGCTCTCAGGTCGTTTGTGCCTGTGTGTATTATTATGTGGCTAGGTGATCCTAGTTTGTCCTCAAACAGAAGGTCTAGGGCGCGCTGGGTATTTGGACACCAGAGTTTAGACACACTATGTTTGGGAAAACGTTTTTTTTTTCTTGTATATATTTCCCATTTGAGTCTATAAGGAGTCCAATCTGTGTATGTCCTCAGTGGGTGTGTGGGGGGTTGGGGGGTTGTCAGGAGGGCTAGCAGGGTGGCTGGCATGGGGGGTGCTCAGAGGGGATGAGATCCCCTGGGCTTGGGGTTCTTCATTTGTCTGTTTTGCTGTGATGACAACGCTATATTCAGGGTCTGGTGTGGACTGTTCTGCTGTGGTGTTGAGACTTTTGTCGAGAGCTGAGGTGGACTGTTCTGCTGGCTTCTCTGCGAGGGTGGCTATCTCTCCAGTGGGTTGATCTCTGTCACACAACATCCCCCTAACCCTCTCCTCCAGCAGTCTGGTCCTCTCCTCTAGTGCTCTGTTCTTCTCCTGCTCTTGCTTTTTATATTGTTGAAGTTGTCTCCCCACAGTCCAGCATGCAGTTATGTCTCTCTCCACCTCCAGCTCTCTGGGTCTGGTTAATATTGGAGCATCGGTAGAGTTTTCCTGAGCCGTCTACACACATCTATAAAAGAGCTCACATGGGGTTTGAAGAGGGACAGGTTGGGATACTCCATGTTGGTCAGCACGGACGACTTGATGGGGTTGATGAAGAGGAAGCCCATATGGTCAACGGCCAAGCAAGACCTGCCCTCCAGCCCCAGGCAGATTCCAGACCCCACATCTATGGTGTACTCAGTAATCAGTGGCCAGCTGGTCATTTTTTCAAATAACTGCCTGTTTTCATTCGTCGTGAACTTGATGAAATGTGCCGGCGCCGTTATCCCACAGCAACAGCTTTGTGATGCGCTCGCCGAGGTTGAACTGAAACTCATTGAAAGTGTTTGCATCTCCAAAAGTCGCTACTTTCCCATTGATCAGCTCACACAGCTTTGACCTGCCAGCCTACCACTGCGACTCCAATCTTCTTGAGGGTGGCACCGTTGTCCATGCCGTGGAAATTAAATGAACTGCCTCCTTGACCACCGATCAAATCCAGTGTGGTTGCCATGTTGAGAGTTTGATTGTGCGTCTCGTAACCTGAAATACACATTTGTACAGATACATTTTAAAAACCTCCAACTCAAAGGAGATCTGATTCGGACATTCAAAGCACCAAAAGAACATTAAAGAACAAGATGAAAGGATCAAACAATAACCAAGGGATATAATGACTCGTGGTAGGAATTAGAGGTCGAGCAACACATCAGTCTAGGGCAGGGCTCTCTAACCCTGTTCCTGGAGAGCTACCCTCCTATAGGTTCACTCCAGGCCCAGTTGTAACTAACCTGATTCAGTTTATCATCCAGCGAATTATTGGAATCAAGTGGAATAAATTGGAATGAAATAATACAGGACGGTACCTCTAGTCTAGGGTGACCAAATCGCTGCACAATCCTCAGGTCGCGTTCTGTTATTGCTCCTAACTCCTCCTTGTCCTCCCCCTAATCTGATCTTTCCATCTCGATTCATCTGGAATCTATCACACCCATTCCTTCCTCCTCAGCTAGGAACCTCAGAGTCACCATGGAGTCCCTTTCCTTCTCCCAGGACCTCCCACTCTACATCCTGCTGTTTCTCCTGATCAACACCATGGAGTCCCTCTCTTACTCCCAGCACCTCCCAGACTACAGCCTGCTGTTTCTCCTGATCAACACCATGGAGTCCCTCTCCTACTCCCAGCACCTCAGAATATGATAACCTGACTTATGATGATGAGTATGAATGTAATAGATACCACATCAGAATATGATAACCTGTCCTATAATGATGACTATGAATGTAATAGATACCACATCAGAATATGATAACCTGTCCTATGTCCGATGAGTATGAATGTAATAGATGCTACATCAGAATATGATAACCTGCCCTATAATGATGAGTATGGATGTTACAGATACTACATCAGAATATGATAACCTGCCCTATAATGATGAGTATGAATGTAATAGATACTACATCAGAATATGATAACCTGTCCTATAATGATGAGTATTCTTTAAGACAGTATTCTTTAAGACAGGCTTTAGTATTCACAGGTATGCATTAATATATTATAATCCAGAACAATATTCTTTAAGACAGGCTTTAGTATTTACAGGTATGCATTAATATATTATAATATAGTCCAATATTCTTTCAGACAGGCTTTAGTATTTACAGGTATGTATTAATATATTATGACAGTGTCTAATATAGAACAGGGTCTGTTAAATTTATCAAGTGTCCAATTAAAACTAACACTCAGATTTAGTCAAGTAACACCTAAAACCTGAATCATTCAAACTTCATTACTGAATGTAGATACAAGGGTTTTATTTTACCTGCATGAGATGCTACTCTGTACTGTGCAAGCAATGCAACAGCTGCATCATTGGTAGTGTAGTCATGATTTGTATTGCCCTATTCTTGAACTATGTGCTTTAAGACCCTAAATATGAATATCTATGATCACAATGTTGTGCACTCTCTTTTTTAATTGAATTTATTTCACCTTTATTTACCCAGGTAAGCAAGTTGAGAACAAGTTCTCATACAAACGTTACCTCAATTTCAAATGGTTAATAATAATAATGACCAGTAAGTCAACTGTTTCATCATTTAGGAAGCATTTGTTCCATGAAATGTGCAGTTAATTAGTAGAAAAATCAACATTAGTTCAAATTTTTTCACTTAGCAAGATGAGTTGTTAAGATTTGTTTTTACTAATATACAACCCGTATGCAGGCCTCAGATTCAAAGATGGAAATAGATTCTCTAATTTAATTTAAGTCATCTTTCATTTTAAAGCTGCATTAGGTAAGATTTATTTTTTACATTTGGTGAAATTGTCATCGCACATTGTCAGCTATCAGTATGGAAAAAATTCTGAGAGAAGATCCAGCTTCTTTGACTGCCCTTCACTCTGCAAACACTCTGAAAAATCGTTCCAGCCAATCATGTCCCTAGTAGCAATGTACCTAATGTGCACAAATAATTTGATTTCAACAGATAAATATACATGATGAATTATATCAACTTCATTATTTGGGATTTAATAACAGTCATGTCAGCAGGTAGAAGGAACAGAAAGCGAACCAGAGTGTGTGAGAGAGTTGAGTCCCTCCCCTCCTGTTCAGCTGCAGCAGGTCTATCTCTGACAACAGAGGAGCAGAAGTTGGAGACAGATAACTGTTTGTTTGTTGGTAACATGTCTGTTTATGCATTACATTTAAATTATGGATATTAAAGTTGGTAAAGTGACTGAACAAAGCCTGTTTCTTTGCCCGAGATAGCACCAATCACCTACTTTGAACATTTCAGAACTCAATGCTGGATGTGTCAATCAGTGTATTCAAGGTTAAGAGACAGCTTGATGTAAAGCACTACACTCAACCGTCTACTCACCTCACATTAAACATCATACTAACATCATACTTTTGAATTCAAAACAGAACACTAGAAGGCTAAAGTCAACCACGTGAAAACAAGGCAACAGTAAACATGTTGTCCTCCCCACTAATGATGCAGAACCCTATGAAGAACCCTTTTTGGTTCCAAGTAGAACCTTTTACACAGAGAGTTCTACAAGGAACCCAAAAGAGTTCTGGCTGCGACCACAAAGGGTTCTACCTGGAACCAAAAATGTTTCTCTTATGTGGCGAGTCGGATAACCGTTTTGGAATCCATTTTTCTAAGGCTGTAGTTTTGTTCGTCATAACATCCTATAAGTTTAAAGTCTATGCGGTGGAAAATGTGTTATACTGAAGACATAGCAGTGAATTGTACAAGCTATATGCATCCTCTGTTCTGTTTATCATGGTTCATGCAGGTGACTGGATAAATACACAAAGGGACACGGTCATAACTTCCCCTCAGACCAATTGGTAGAATGCCCAGAATATGTTCTGGAAGTTAAGAAGCAGTGAATTGTACAAGCTGTATCCATTCTCTGTTCTGTTTATCAAATCAAATCAAATTTTATTTGTCACATACACATGGTTAGCAGATGTTAATGCGAGTGTAGTGAAATGCTTGTGCTTCTAGTTCCGACAATGCAGTAATAACCAACGAGTAATCTAGCTAACAATTCCCAAAACTACTACCTTATACACATAAGTGTAAAGGGATAAAGAATATGTACATAAAGATATATGAATGAGTGATGGTACAGAGCGGCATAGGCAAGATGCAGTAGATGGTATCGAGTACAGTATATACATATAAGATGAGTATGTAAACCTAGTTGCATAGTTTAAAGTGGCTAGTGATACATGTATTACATAAAGATGCAGTAGATGATATAGAGTACAGTATATACGTATACATATGAGATAAATAATGTAGGGTATGTAAACATTATATTAAGTAGCATTGTTTAAAGTGGCTCATGGTTCATGCAGGTGACTGGGTAAATACACAAAGGGACACGGTCATAACCTCCCCTCAGACCAATTGGCAGAATGTCCAGAATATGTTCTGGAAGTTAAATTATGAGAGTTAGCTTATTTTCTTTGGTGACTGATCTCGCATGATAGTAGCCAGCCGCATGCAGGAACCGACCCATAAAACATGTCTACATTTCTAAAAACCTTTTTGCTTTGCCCCTTTAGAGCTTCAGTAGACCTATACCAAGGTGTGTGAACCTCTCTGTACATGAAAAAAAAGAAACATGGCTTCATTTACTTTGAGTTTCTGAGTCCTTAGTGGTGAATTTCCACAGCAATTCTGGCTCCACAAATGCATGGTTGATTTCTCCGTGGTGGTCCAACAGCAAAGGTCTGGCTGACAACACCAGTGACATTTCCTTCACCCTGATTAACACATTTTTATTGTGCTAATCATGACAAGTGTGTGTGGTGGAAATTCAACACCAGGGACACCTGAAGTCCGTATGAAACAAAACATTATTTATTATCAGTTAACTGGAGTTAGGTAGGGGTAAAGTGACTATGCATTTTCCACCACATAGGCTTTAAACATATAGGATGTTATGACGAACAAAACTACAGTCTTAGAAAAATGGATTCCAAAACGGTTATCCGACTCGCCACATAGGAGAAACATTTTTGTTTCCAGGTAGAACCCTTTGTGGTCGCAGCCAGAACTCTTTTGGATTCCTTGTAGAACTCTCTGTGTAAAGGGTTCTACTTGGAACCAAAAAGGGTTCTTCATAGGGTTCTCCTATAGATATAACCTTTCTTTCTAAGACTGTATATTATGAGTAGAGAAAGGTGCTGTTGCATATTAGTGAACATGTTTTGGTTAGTGACTGGAAACCACCGATATGCTCTCTGGCTCAAATATCAAGAAGAGGAAGTGGCACCAAGAGTTGTTGAAACTGTTGATACATATTTGTCATAATTAGCACAATACAATGTCTTAATCAGGGTCAAAGGGTTTGTGACAATTTCAATAGAAAACTACTGATGTATATCTTTGTATGGGCGTGGGGGGAGTTTTGCTGATTTATGAAAGAGTGCTTCTCCACTCCAGAGACACCTATTCCACTGTTGCGTCTTTGGTGTTAAACAATTGAATTTCACTCTGAGTCTTGACTCTTAAACAGGTTTATTGCATATTGAATCAGACCTATTAGTTTACTTCAATTACTATCTTCTATAGCCATCCTTAACACTGAGGCCTGCATATCGTTGTATATAGGTACACAATGTCCCTAAAAAACTAATCTTGCTATATGTGGAAATATTTGAGAGGTACATTGTTATTTTGACCAAATAATGGACAAAACATTTCACGGAACACATTATTTTTTGTTTTGTTTTGCTTCCTATATTTTGAAACAGTTGCTTTATCATTTCTAAAGTCTAGTTAATCAAACATGGTATGGGTTTGTTGTCCCCCACAATGATATTGGGGAGGGGACTACGGATCAGTCTCTGTCCGTTCGTATGTTTGCTTGTAAGTTCGTAAAACAAGATATCTCAGACAGCACTGGTAAGATTTTGACAAAAGTTGGGTGAGTGATTCGTCTTGCCATAAAGATCCAGCATTTACAAAATCATACTGATTGGCCCAAGTTGGGAGCTATGGTAATTAACTGCAATGTGTTAGTAACACACAATATGTCAATTGGCCCAGGGGGCAGTGCAGCACCATTTGTGGGGGATGACATGTTTACTGTTGCCTTGTTTTCACATGGTTGACTTTGGCCTCCTATTGTTCTGTTTTGAATTCAAAAGTATGATGTTAGTATGATGTTAAATGTGAGGTGAGTAGACGGTTGAGTGTAGTGCTTTACATCAAGCTGTCTTTTCATCTTGAATACTGTTACGTTTCTCCAGTTTTTTTGTTGTGGGTTTGTGTATATGTATATTTCAGGAAATGGCTTCCTGGATTCCCCCGGCTGATTGGTCGGCCCCAGTGCAGATTAGAGCTCTGATCCCGCCCTCTCATACAGCTGTTGGCCATTACAAACTCCTTTGATGTCCTGTGTTGGTTGTTGCTCAAGGAGAGCTTCTTGGTATGTCCTGTGTTTTGTTGTTGCTCAGGGAGAGGTTCTTGGTATGTCCTGTGTTTTGTTGTTGGTCCTGTAGACGTATGTGTATGTCAAAATGACTGTGTTTTTGATAATTGAAGTTGTTCACTTTACATTAGTAATTATTTGGTTTTTGCTCCCAGGGGGAGAGGGAAGGCACCTTGGGAGTGCTTAGACAAGAGGCTGGCGGGCATACATATACCTATAGACATGGTATGTACTATGCACACTAGGTAAGACCTAGGCGGACCATCCCCTGTATTTTGGTTAGTATGCCATTTGGTGCCAGTTAGGTAAGTTGTGGGAAGGTAGCAGAGGGGGCTTTAACTTTAACTTTTGATGCTTTGGTTCTGTCCAGCCCCTTTTCCCCAAATTACCATGTGAAGGAAATAAATTCCCTGTTAACAGTAAATTCTCTGCCTGCAATCCCACACCTCTTTCACTCCAAGTGTAGTTGAGTGTAGCAGGGAGTTGCGTCACCCCCCCCAAGAGGTGTGCGTAACAAATGTTCTGACACATCTAGCATTGGGTACTGACAGGTTCCAAATAACTGAATTGAAGGGAACGGTGAACTGAGACAGGAAGTACTTCATGCCAACTATTTTCCTGTGTTAAAGCTGCTGCAGGTCAGTCTGGAGAGAGCAGACTTTGTAGCAATAGTGCAAAAAGTTAGATGGAAAGTTGCCGATTTTTCAACGTAGGTGACTGGGGCCAACTACAAATAACAGGCTTTGTTCAGTCATTTTACCAACTGTATTATCCATAATATAAATGGAATGCATAAACAGGCATGTTACCAACAAACAAACATTTATTTGTCTCATACTTCTGCTCCTCTGTTGCCAGAGATAGACCTGCTGCAGCTGAACAGGAGGGGAGGGACTCAACTCTCTCACACACTCTGGTTCGCTTTCTGTTCCTTCTGACCCTGCTGCAGCTGAACAGGAGGGGAGGGACTAAACTGTTAATAAATCCCAAATAATGAAGTTCATATAGTTCATCACGTATATTTATCTGTTGAAATCAAATTATTTTTGGACATTAGTCAGGTGCATCCCTAGAAGCGACACGATTGACTGGAATGATTTTTCAGCGTTATTGCAGAGCGAAGGGTAGTCATAGAAGCTGGATTTTCTCTCAGAACATCTTACATACTGATAGCTGACGATGTGTGAAGACAACTTCATGAAATTGTTATGACCTAATGCAGCTTTAACATGAAAGCTTACTTAAACGAGAGAATCTACATCCATCTTTGAAACTAAGCCCTGCATAAGTGTTTTCACATGATGGACATTTGCCTGCTCTGCTGATCCTGAGTAATGAGTTCAGGTGAGTGGTTAAACACAGGTTTCTCTAGCTAGCTCTGCTGATCCTGTGTAATATGTGTTCAGGTGAGTGGTTAAACACAGGTTTCTCTAGCTAGCTCTGCTGATCCTGTGTAATATGTGTTCAGGTGAGTGGTTAAACACAGGTTTCTCTAGCTAGCTCTGCTGATCCTGAGTAATGTGTTCAGGTGAGTGGTTAAACACAGGTTTCTCTAGCTAGCTCTGCTGATCCTGAGTAATGTGTTCAGGTGAGTGGTTAAACACAGGTTTCTCTAGCTAGCTCTGCTGATCCTGAGTAATGAGTTCAGGTGAGTGGTTAAACACAGGTTTCTCTAGCTAGCTCTGCTGATCCTGTGTAATGTGTCCAGGTGAGTGACTGAACACAGGTTTCTCTAGCTAGCTCTGCTGATCCTGTGTAATGTGTCCAGGTGAGTGACTGAACACAGGTTTCTCTAGCTAGCTCTGCTGATCCTGTGTAATGTGTCCAGGTGAGTGACTGAACACAGGTTTCTCTAGCTAGCTCTGCTGATCCTGTGTAATGTGTTCAGGTGAGTGGTTAACCACAGGTTTCTCTAGCTATTCATATTTATTGTTGCGTGTTCATGTTGTATTTATACTATATTATCACTGGGATTCATTTGACTCAGATATGCAGATGTGGTGTGACAGTATGATGTTTAGTTGTTCCTGTATAGTAGACTGAGTCTAGTGCTTTATACCAAGCTTTCTTTTTCATCTTGGTTTGACTAACACAACTAGTATTTCATACTGAAATGACAGATTCTAAACTATTAAACTGCAGGTGAAGGTGAACTGCACTGCAGCTCAAACATGTCTAGTCTCTAAAGTGTTTATGGGTGTCTGTCTACACTTTCTACCAGTCAATCTGGAGAAGAGCAGGCACAACCTTGTGATCATAGATATTAATATTTAGGGTCTTAAAGTACCTAGTTCAAGAATAGGGCAATACAAATCATGACTACACTACCAATGATGCAGCTGCTAGCACTACAGAGTAGCATCACATTTAGGTAAAATAAAATACTTTACTTTTCTGAAAACATTTGAAATCGAGGTAAAGTTTGTTTTAGGTGTTACTTGACTAAATCTGATGGTTAGTTTTAATTGGACAGATACTTTAAAAGGTTGACAGACCCTGTTCTATATTAGACAGTGTCATAATATATTAAGTCGTGCTAGGTGTAGGAGAGGGACTCCATGGTGTTGATCAGGAAGCAACAGCAGGAGGTAGAGTGGGAGGTGCTAGGAATAGGAGAGGGACTCCATGGCTTTGAATGTCTGAATCAGAGCTCCTTTGAGTTGGAGGCTTCATAAATTGATCTGTACAAATTTGTCTTTCAGGTTACGTGACGCACACACATGGCAACCTTACTGCAGTTGATCGGCGGTGGAGGAGGCAGTTCAATTGAATTCCATGGCATGAACAACGGTGCCACCCTCAAGAAGATTGGAGTGGCGGTGGAAGCCTGGCAGGTGAAAGCTGTGAGGGAGGAGCGGACCGACAGGCACGTTGCGACCTTTGGAGATGCAAACACTTTCAATGAGTTTGAGTTGTACCTCAGCGAACGCATCACCAAGCTGTCTCTGTGGGGTAACGGCGCCAGCACACGTCTGGGTGCCATCAAGTTCATGACGAGTAAGAATCGGCAATTCTTTGAAAAAATGACCAGCTGGCCACTGAAGGCTGAGTACACCATAGATGTGGGGTCTGGAATCGGCCTGGGGCTGCAGGGCAGGTTTGGCTCGGACATTGACTGCATGGGCTTCCTCTTCATCAACACCATCAAGTCGTCCGTAATGACTGACATGGAGTATCCCACCCTGTCCCTCTTCAAACCCCAGATGTGTGTAGACAGCTCAGGAAAACTCTACCGATGCTCTAACATTAAGGGGGCTGTCCACTTTAAAACATGTAATCCAATATGGGGGTCGACATTCATCAGGCATCTCATTTCTAGGACAGTCATTCCTTATATTTAATTGGCCTTGATCAGTAAAATAGCCCCAACACCCTTTTTATTTTTTTATTTTTTAAACCTTTACACATAAGCATCAGGCCAAGATAGTACACACACACGCTATTATTGTTGTCTTTCTAAAAAGCGATTTATCCATCCCTCGGTGATGATTAGTTCTAAAATTGTCTTTGTCTTGTTTGAACAACTTGTATCTTTGTGTGTTGATTTTAGGTGACCCCAGAATATGTGAAATCCATGTCTCACCACAACGACACCTCTTCGGTTCAAGAATAGTCCATTACATATAGCAAAACCCTGACCAATACTTCCTCCTGGTCCGTCAGCAACAAGAGAGTCCACCTTGAGTGTGTCGGTCAAAGATCTGGTCGAGGTGTCATCAGGGTTCAGCTTGACCGTGGGAGTGGAGCAATCCACCAGCCTGCACAAGACGGAGACCATAACAGAAGCGGATACCATCAAAGTGAAGATCCCTCCAGGGACGACCATGGATGTTGAGATCACAATGAGAAAAGCAAATATCGATCAATATTCTTACTTACAATGACGGCCTAGCAGAAGGCCTCCTGCGGAGATGGGGCTGGGATTAAAAATATAAATCAATTAAAATATAGAACAAAATAGACTTCACGAAGCAGCCACAACTGTCAGTAAGAGTGTCCATGATTGAGTCTTTGAAGAGATTGAGATAAATAACGTGAAAGACTTAATACGCGATATTCACTCAACACAACCAAATGTATAACTGCTGGATTTAGTTAAATTACCTTTTGACACTGCAGCACCTGGGGGAATACACTGAACAATAATATATATCACCATGTAAAGTGTTGGTTCCACTGCATCACCTGGGGGAATATACTGAACACTGTCGCTCTTATGCATAATCCATCCACCTGACAGGTGTGACATATCAAGAAGCTGATTAAACAGCATGATCATTACACAGGTGAAACTTGTGCTGGAGAATATAAATGGCCACTCTAAAATGTGCAGTTTTGTCACAGAAACTAATGCCACAGATATATGATGTTGAGGATGAGTGCCATTGGCATGTTGAATGCAGGAATGGTCACGAGAGCTGTTGCCAGGGAATTTAATGTAAATTTTTCTACCATGTTGTAGAAAATTTGTTACTACGTCTAACCAGCCTCACAACTGCAAACCATGTCTATGTTGTCCTGTGGGCACGCGGTTTGTTGATGTCAATGTTGTGAACAGAGTTCCCCATGGTGGCGGTGCGATTGTCATGGGCAGGCAGAAACTAGGGACAACAAGTACAATTGCACTTCATCGGTGGCAATTTGAATGCACAGAGAAAAAGTGATGAAATCCTGAGGCCCATTGTCGTGCCATTCATCCGCCCGAATCAACTCACGTTTTAGCATTCGGGCTCCCAAGTGGAGCAGCTTTCTAGGGCACTGCATCTCAGTGCAAGAGGCGTCACTACAGTCCCTGGTTTGAATCCAGGCTGTATCACCTCCGGCTGTGATTGGGAGTCCTATAGGGCGGCGCACAATTGGCCCAGCGTCGTCTGGGTTAGGCCATCATTGTAAATAAGAATTTAACTGTTCTTAACTGACTTGCCTAGTAATATTAAGGTTAAAAATAAAATAAATACAAATATGATAATGTTACAGCCTCATGTCGAAATGATCTGTACACAATTCCTGGCATCTGAAAATGTCCCTGTTCTTCCATGTCCTTACATACCCACCAGACATGTCACCCGTTGTGCACGTTTGGGATGCTCTGGATTGACATGTACGACACTGTGTTCCAGCCAATATCCATTAATTTCGCATAGCTGTTGAAGAGTGGGAAAACATTCCACAGGTCACAATCAACAGCCTGATCAACTATGTGAAGGAGATACGTCACACTACAAGAGGCAAATTTTAAAACAGGTAACATAAAGATCTATACAGAACTAGTCAGAGGTTTGGACACACCTACTCATTCAAGGGTTTTTCTTTATTTTCACTATTTTCTACACTGTAGAATAAATGTGAAGACATCAAAGCTATGAAATAACACATGGAATGATGTAGTAACCAATATCAAGATATATCTTATATTTTTCAAAGTAGCCACTCTTTGCCTTGATGACAGCTTTGCACACTCTTGGCATTCTCTCAACAAGCTTCACCTGGAATGCTTTTCCATCAGTCTAGAAGGAGCTCCCATATATACTGAACAATTGTGACTGCTTTTCTTCCACTCTGCGGTCCAACTCATCCCAATCCATCTCAATTGTGTTGAGGTCGGGTGATTGTTGATGACAGGTCATCTGATGCAGCGCTCCATCACTCTACGTCTTGGTCAAATAGCCCTTACACAGCCTGGAGGTGTATTGGGTGATTGTCCTGTTAAAAAACAAATGATAGTCCCACTAAGCATAAACCAGATGAGATGGCGTATCCCTTCAGAATTTTAAAATTATTTAACTAGGCAAGTCAGTTAAGAACAAATTCTTATTTTCAATGAGGTCTTGGCTGACGGCCTAGGAATAATGGGTTAATTGCCTTGTTCAGGAGTAGAACAACAGATTTGTACCTTGTCAGCTTGGGGATTTGAACTTGCAACCTTCCGGTTACAAGTCCACCACGCTAACCACTAGGCTACCATGCCTAAATGTGTGTTGAATTTAAAAAAAATCACCTACAGTGTCACCAGTGAAGCACCATCACACCTCCATGCTTCACGGTGGGAACCATACATGCGGAGATCAATTTGAATCAATTGGAGGTGTACCTGTGGATGTATTTCAAGGCCTACCTCCAAACTCAGTGCCTCTTTGCTTGACATCATGGGAAAATCAAAAGGAATCAGCCAAGACCTCAGAATAACAATGTTAGACCTCCACAAGTCTGGTTCGTCCTTGGGAGCAATTTCCAAACGCCTGAAGGTACCATGTTCATCTGTACAAACAATAGTACACAAGTATAAACACCATGGGACCACGCAGCCGTCATTCCACTCAGGAAGGAGATGCGTTCTGTCTCCTAGATATGAATATACTTTGGTGTGAAAAGTGCAAATCAATCCCAGAACAACAGCAAAGCACCTTGTGAAGATGCTGGAGGATCCAGGTACAAAAGTATCTATATCCACAGTAAAACGAGTCCTATATCAATATAACCTGAAAGTCCGCTCAGCAAGGAAGAAGCCACTGCTCCAAAACCGTCATAAAAAACCCAGTCTATGGTTTGCAACTGCACATGGAGAAAAGTCCTCTTTTCTGATGAAACAAAAATACAACTGTTTGGCCATAATGACCATCTCTTCGATTATAATCACAGCCGTATATATCCCCCCCCAAGCAGACACATCGATGGCTCTGAACGAACTTTATTTAACTCTCTGCAAACTGGAAACGATTTATCCGGAGGCTGCATTCATTGTAGCTGGGGATTTTAACAAGGCTAATCTGAAAACAAGACTCCCTAAATTTTATCAGCATATCGATTGCGCAACCAGGGGTGGAAAGACCTTGGATCATTGTTACTCTAACTTCCGCGACGCATATAAGGACCTGCCCCGTCCCCCTTTCGGAAAAGCTGACCACGACTCCATTTTGTTGATCCCTGCCTACAGACAGAAACTAAAACAAGAAGCTCTCACGCTGAGGTCTGTCCAACGCTGGTCTGACCAAGCTGACTCCACACTCCAAGACTGCTTCCATCACGTGGACTGGGAGATGTTTCGTATTGCGTCAGATAACAACATTGACGAATACGCTGATTCGGTGTGCGAGTTCATTAGAACGTGCGTTGAAGATGTCGTTCCCATAGCAACGATTAAAACATTCCCTAACCAGAAACCGTGGATTGATGGCAGCATTCGTGTGAAACTGAAAGCGCGAACCACTGCTTTTAATCAGGGCAAGGTGTCTGGTAACATGAACCGAATACAAACAGTGCAGCTATTCCCTCCGCAAGGCTATCAAACAAGCTAAGCGCCAGTACAGAGACAAAGTAGAATCTCAATTCAACGGCTCAGACACAAGAGGCATGTGGCAGGGTCTACAGTCAATCACGGACTACAGGAAGAAATCCAGCCCAGTCACGGACCAGGATGTCTTGCTCCCAGGCAGACTAAATAACTTTTTTGCCCGCTTTGAGGACAATACAGTGCCACTGACACGGCCTGCAACGAAAACATGCGGTCTCTCCTTCACTGCAGCCAAGGTGAGTAAGACATTTAAACGTGTTAACCCTCGCAAGGCTGCAGGCCCAGACGGCATCCCCAGCCGCGCCCTCAGAGCATGCGCAGACCAGCTGGCCGGTGTGTTTACGGACATATTCAATCAATCCCTATACCAGTCTGCTGTTCCCACATGCTTAAAGAAGGCCACCATTGTTCCTGTTCCCAAGAAAGCTAAGGTAACTGAGCTAAACGACTACCGCCCCGTAGCACTCACATCCGTCATCATGAAGTGCTTTGAGAGACTAGTCAAGGACCATATCACCTCCACTCTACCTGACATCCTAGACCCACTCCAATTTGCTTACCGCCCAAATAGGTCCACAGACGATGCAATCTCAACCACACTGCACACTGCCCTAACCCATCTGGACAAGAGGAATACCTATGTGAGAATGCTGTTCATCGACTACAGCTCGGCATTCAACACCATAGTACCCTCCAAGCTCGTCATCAAGCTCGAGACCCTGGGTCTCGACCCCGCCCTGTGCAACTGGGTACTGGACCACCTCCCAGGTGGTGAGGGTAGGCAACAACATCTCCTCCCCGCTGATCCTCAACACTGGGGCCCCACAAGGGTGCGTTCTGAGCCCTCTCCTGTACTCCCTGTTCACCCACGACTGCGTGGCCACGCACGCCTCCAACTCAATCATCAAGTTTGCGGACGACACAACAGTGGTAGGCTTGATTACCAACAACGACGAGACGGCCTACAGGGAGGAGGTGAGGGCCCTCGGAGTGTGGTGTCAGGAGAATAACCTCACACTCAACATCAACAAAACTAAGGAGATGATTGTGGACTTCAGGAAACAGCAGAGGGAACACCCCCCTATCCACATCGATGGAACAGTAGTGGAGAGGGTAGCAAGTTTTAAGTTCCTCGGCATACACATCACAGACAAACTGAATTGGTCCACTCACACAGACAGCATCGTGAAGAAGGCGCAGCAGCGCCTCTTCAACCTCAGGAGGCTGAAGAAAGGCCATAAAGATCATCAAGGACATCAACCACCCGAGCCACTGCCTGTTCACCCCGCTATCATCCAGAAGGCGAGGTCAGTACAGGTGCATCAAAGCTGGGACCGAGAGACTGAAAAACAGCTTCTATCTCAAGGCCATCAGACTGTTAAACAGCCACCACTAACATTGAGTGGCTGCTGCCAACACACTGTCAATGACACTGACTCAACTCCAGCCACTTTAATAATGGGAATTGATGGGAAATGATGTAAATATATCACTAGCCACTTTAAACAATGCTACCTTATATAATGTTACTTACCCTACATTATTCATCTCATATGCATACGTATATACTGTACTCTATATCATCGACTGCATCCTTATGTAATACATGTATCACTAGCCACTTTAACTATGCCACTTTGTTTACATACTCATCTCATATGTATATACTGTACTCGATACCATCTACTGCATCTTGCCTATGCTGCTCTGTAGCATCACTCATTCATATATCCTTATGTACATATTCTTTATCCCCTTACACTGTGTATAAGACAGTCGTTTTTTGGAATTGTTAGTTAGATTACTTGTTCGTTATTACTGCATTGTCGGAACTAGAAGCACAAGCATTTCGCTACACTCGCATTAACATCTGCTAACCATGTGTATGTGACAAATAAAATTTGATTTGATTTGATTTGATTTGTTATGTTTGGAGGAAAAAAGGGGATGCTTGCAAGCTGAAGAACACCATCCCAACCGTGAAGCACGGGGGTTGCATCATCATGTTGTGGGGGTACTTTGCTGCAGGAGGGACTGGTGCACATCATGAAATAGATGGCATCATGAGGAAAATTAATGTGGATATATTGAAGCAAAGTCTCAAGACTTCAGTCAGGAAGTTAAAGCTTGGTCGCAAATGGGTCTTCCAAATGGACAATGACCCCAAGCATACTTCCAAAGTTGTGGCAAAATGGCTTAAGGACAACAAAGTCAAGGTATTGAAGTGGCCATCACAAAGCTCTGACCTCAATCCCATAGAAAATGTGTGGGCAGAACTGAAAAAAACGTGTGTGCGAGCAAGGAGGCCTACAAACCTGACTCAGTTACACCAGCTCTGTCAGGAGGAATAGGCCAAAATTCACCCAACTTTTTGTGGGAAGGTTTTGGATGGCTACCCAAAACGTTTGACCGAAGTTCAACAATTTAAAGGCAATGCTACCAAATACTAATTGAGTGTATGTAAAATTCTGACACACTGGGAATGTGATGAAAGAAATTAAAGCTGAAAGAAATCATTATTTCTACTATTTTTCTGACATTTAAAACTTCTTTTTTTTAATGTAGGCATGATTTTTAGGTTGGTTTTTGCATACGACTGGCTGTTATCATGAGGGCTCAGTTCTCAAATAAATTGAGCAAGGTCTCATATCTTAAATTCCAGAACATATTCTGGGCATTCTACCAATTGGTCTGAGGGGAAGTTATGACCGTGTCCCTTTGTGTATTTACCCAGTCGCCTGCAGGAACCATGATAAACAGAACAGAGGATGCATACAGCTTGTACAATTCACTGCAATGTCTTCAGTATTAGACATTTTCCACCACATAGACTTTAAACTTATAGGATGTTTTGATGAACAAAACTACAGAGAAAGGTAATGTTGCATATTAGTGATTTTTTTGTTTGTTCGTGACTGGAAACCACCGTTATGCTGTCTGGCTCAACATCAAGAAGAGGAAGTGGTGCCAAGAGTTGTTGAAACTGTTGATACACGTTTGTCAAGATTAGCACAATACAATGTCTTAATCAGGGTCAAAGGGTTTGTGTCAATTTCAATTGAAAACTACTGACACACACTTTATTTGCATGAGGGGAGTTTTGCTGCTATATAAGAGAGTGCTTCTCCACTCCAGAGACACATATTCCACTGCTGCATCTTCAACGTTAAACAATTGAACTTCACTCGAAATCTCGGAACCGATCAGTTTTCCTCCATCAAGATTTTGAATAGTCATCCTTAACGCTGAGGACTGCATATCATTGTACGTAAGTGCACAATGTCCCTAAATAACTATTCTTGCTATATGAGGAATGTTTGAGATCTATACATTTCTATTTTGACCAACTAATTTACAAAACATTTCAGGCAACAAATGTTTTCTAAATTCTGAAACAGTTTCTTAATCAGTTATAAAGTCTAGCTGAACAAACATGGTATGGGTTTGTTGTCCCCCACAATGAAATTTGGGAGGGGACTACGGATCTGTCTCTGTCCGTCCGTTGTTGTGTTTGTTTGTACGTTAGTAAAACAAGATCTCTGAGAGCACTGGGCTGATTTTGACAAAACTTGGGTGAATGATTCGTCTTGCCATAGAGATCCAACATTTACAAAATAACACTGATTGGCCCAAGGCGGGAGCTATGGCAATTGACTGAAATTTGTTAGTCATACGCAATATCTTAACTCGCCCAAATCAAATGTTATTCGTCAATTGCGCCGAATACAACAGTTGTAGACCTTACAGTGAATTTCTTACTTACGAGCCCTTTACCAACATTGCAGTTATTAAGAAAAAAAATACAAAAAAAATGTAAAAGTAAGATGAGAATAACATAATAGCAGAAGCATAATGTTAAAACAAACAAAACAGCATGGTGTTTTGAAAGCCGATAAGACGGCAGCCCTCCCCTCCGGCGCTATTGTGAAATAAATAAGGGGGTACTGCATCATTCGTGGGGGACGACATGTTTACTCTTGCCTTGTTTTCACGTGGTTGACTTTGGCCTCCTATTGTTCTGTTTTGAATTCAAAAGTATTATGTTAGTATGCTGTTTAATGTGAGGTGAGTAGACTGTTGAGTGTAGTGCTTTACATCAAGCTGTCTCTTAACCTTGAATACACTGATTGACACATCTAGCATTGAGTTCTGAAATTTTCAACGTAGGTGACTGTTGCTATCTATGGAAAAAAATGGCTTTGTTCACTCACTTTACCAACTTCATTATCCTGAACATAAATTGAATGCATAAACAGGCATGTTACCAACAAACAAACACATTAGGTACATCCCTACTAGGGACACGATTGGCTGGAACAATTTCGGAGTGAATGCAGGGCGAGGGGCAGTCAAAGAAGCAGGATCTTCTCAGAATATTAACATACTGATAGCTGACAATGTGCGATGACAATTTCACCAAATTTAAAAATAAATCTGACCTAATGCAGCTTTAAAATGAAAGCTTACTGAAATTAGTGACTCTATTTCCATCTTTGAATCTGAGGCCTGTATAAGCGTTGCACATTAGTAAAAACAAATCTAAAACAACTCATCTTGGTAAGTGAAAAAAAATGTTGAACTAATGTTGATTTTATTACTAATTAACTGCACATTTCATGGAACAAGCGGTTCCTAAATGATGTTGACTTACTGGTCATTATTTGTAGTTGATCGGTATATATGACATGGTGTTTTGTATTCACATTGTTCACTTTGGCCTGCTATTGTTTTTGTTTTCACATGGTGGATGTTGGCCTGCCCTGCTGATACTGTGTAATATGTGTTCAAATGAGTGACTAAACACAGGTTTCTCTAGCTAGCTCTGCTGATACTGTGTAATGTGTTCAGGTGAGTGACTACACACAGGCTTCTCTAGCTAGCTCTGCTGATACTGTGTAATGTGTTCAGGTGAGTGACTACACACAGGCTTCTCTAGCTAACCATATTTATTGTTGCATGTTCATGTTGGAATTACACCATATTATCACAAGGATTAATTTGACTCAGATATGCAGATGTTTTACGACAGTATGATGTTTAGTTGTTGCTATATAGTAGACTGAGTGTAGTGCTTTATACCAAGCTTTCCTTTTCATCTTGGTTTGACTAACACAACTAGTATTTCACACTGAAATGACAGATTCTAAACTATTAAACTGCAGGTGAAGGTGAACTGCACTGCAGCTCTAACATGTCTAGTGTCTAAAGTGTTTATGGGTGTCTGTCTACACTTTCTACCAGTCAATCTGGAGAAGAGCAGGCACAACCTTGTGATCATAGATATTAATTTTTAGGGTCTTAAAGTACCTAGTTAAAGAATAGGGCAATACAAATCATGACTACACTACCAATGATGCAGCTGTTACATTGCTAGCACACTGCAGTATCATCACATGCAGGTAAAAGACAATACCTTACCTTTCTGAAACCATTTAAAATCGAGGTAAAGTTCGTATCTACATTCAATAATGAAGTTTGAATGATTCAGGTTTAAGGTGTTACTCGTTCTGACCTTAGTTCCTTTTTTAAGGTGTTACACGTTCTGACCTTAGTTCCTTTTTTATGTCTTTGTGTTAGGTCGGTCAGGGTGTGAGTTGGGTTGGGTAGTCTATGTTCTTTTTTTCTATGTTATATTTCTATGTGTTTGGCCTAGTTTTGTTCTCAATCAGAGGCAGGTGTCGTTCGTTGTCTCTGATTGAGAATCATACTTAGGTAGCCTGTTTTCCCCATTTGTGGTGTGGGTGTTTATTTTCTGTTTAGTGTTTTCTGCAGCTTACAGGACTGTTTCGTTTTTTTTTGTTTATTCACGTTGTTATTTTGCATTTCAGTGTTTCAGTAAATCAAACATCATGAACATGTACCACGCTGCGCTTTGGTCCACAACTTCTTCATACGGCAACCGTAACAACTTGACTAAACCTGAGTGTTAGTTTTAATTGGACAGACACTTGATAAAGTTAACAGACCCTGTTCTATATTAGACAGTGTCATAATATATTAATACATACCTGTAAATACTAAAGCCTGTCTTAAAGAATATTGTACTATATTATAATATATTAATACATACCTGTGAATACTGCAGCCTTCTTAAAAATATTGTTCTGTTAAAATATATGAATGCATGCCTGTGAATACTTTAGCCCGTCTTAAAGCATATTGTCCTATAATATAATAAATGAATACATACCTGTGAATAGTGCAGCCTCTGTCCTAAAGAATATTGTTCTATATTCATTCATTTCAATCTTTATTCTTTCAGATATTTCAAAGCAGCAACTTATTTTTGGAGAGGTGAATTTCAGCAGCATAAACACCTCATATTCTGATGCGCATTATTACATTCATACTCATTACAGGGCAGGAAATCATATTCTGACGTACTGTCAGAATACTGACGTACTGTCATCTGTCATCTGTCATCTGTAACATTCACAGGTTATCATATTCAGGTTATCATATTCTGAATGTAGCATCTATAAAATGTGATTATTCATGATTATTCATAATTATAGCAACATATGAAATAATTGTATAAGTGTATAGAGATGTGCTCACTTACACAACAACATGTTTATATAAATCATTACACAAGTCACCAAGTTGATCAGGAGAAACAGCAGGAGGTAGAGTGGGAGGTGAGAGAGGGACTCCGTGGTGACTCTGAGGTTCCTAGCTGAGGAGGAAGGAATGGGTGTGATAGATTCCGGAGGAATAGAGATGTAAAAATCAGAGGAGAGTGGAGGACAAGGAGGAGTTAGGAGCAATTTAAAAATGTGTCATTCTCAGTGACCTGAGGATTGTGGAGCGATTTGGTCACCCTAGACCAGAGCTACCGTCCTGTATTTTTTCATTCCAATCAACTAACTGGTTGATACACTGAATCAGGTTAGTTACAACTGGGGCTGGAGAGAAAAACCTACAGGAGGGTAGCTCTCCAGGAACAGGGTTGGAGAGCCCTGCCCTAGACTGATATATTGCTCGACCTCTAGTTCCTACCATGAGTCATTATTGGTTATTGTTTGATCGTTTTATCTTGTTCTTTAATTTCCTTTTGATGCTTTGAATGTCTGAATCAGTTTTCTTAAATTAATCTGTACAAATGTGTATTTCAGGTTACGTGACGCACACTCAAACTCTCAACATGGCAACCACACTGCATTTGATCGGTGGTGGAGGAGGCAGTTCATTTGAATTCCACGGCATGAACAACGGTGCCACCCTCAAGAAGATTGGAGTGGCGGTGGAAGGCTGGCAGGTCAAAGCTGTGCGGGCGGAGCTTACCGACGGGCGCGTTCAGACCTTTGGAAATTCACACACTTTCAGTGAGTTTGAGTTCGACCTCGGAGAGCGCATCACCAAGCTGTCACTGTGGGGTAACGGCGCCGGCACACGTCTAGGTGCCATCAAGTTCAAGACGAGTAAGAACCGGGAGTTCTTTGAAAAAATGACCAGCTGGCCACTGAAGACAGAGTACACCATAGATGTGGGGTCTGGAATCTGCCTGGGACTGGAGGGCAGGTGTGGCTCGGACATCGACGGCATGGGCTTCCTCTTCATCAACACCATCAAGTCGTCCGTGCTGACCGACATGGAGTATCCCACCCTGTCCCTCTTCAAACCCCAGGTGTGTGTAGACAGCTCAGGAAAACTCTACCGACGCTCTCACATTAAGGGGGCTGTCCACTTTAAAACATATAATCCAATATGGGGGTCGACATTCATCAGGCATCTCATTTATAGCACAGTCACACACATACAGACACATTAAATATTATTTTTGGCTTACTTTCTAAAAATCAATTGATCAAAACCATCAAAACCATGCTACAACACAACTCCCCGTGGACTGTAGGTGCAAGTAAGGATGACAAAGGCAGAAAATTTACCGTTTACTGGGGATTTATTCCGTCACACGGTAATTTTTGGGAAAAAGGGGCTGAACGGAACCAAAGCAAAGAAAGTAAATATCAAAGCCCCCTCTCCTACCTTACCTGCCTACCCACTAACCTAACTTAGCACCACCTGGTGCGCTAACCAAAATACAGGGGGTGGTCCACCCTGGTCTTACCTAGTGTGCATAGACAGTGAATACAACGGTTTATGTATGCCCGCAGGCTTCTTGCCTAAGTTCTCCCTAGGTGCCTTCCCTTTCCCCCCTGGGAACAAATGAAACAGAACAACACAAACAATGTCAATAATCAAAAAAACTGCATCATATTGACCAACACAGGGCATACAAATCAGCTCTCTCTCAGCAACAACCAACACAGGGCATACAAATCAGCTCTCTCTCAGCAAGAACCAACACAGGGCATACAAATCAGCTCTCTCTCAGCAACAACCAACACAGGGCATACAAATCAGCTCTCTCTCAGCAACAACCAACACAGGACACACAAATCATCTCTTTCTAAGCAACAGAACACTGGCTTATATAGCTGAAGAAGGAGTCTGTAATTACAGACAGCGGTATCCTCTGACGAGAGGGCGGGGTCAGCTCCAAATAGCAATGGGCCGACCAATCAGCTGCTTGGGGGAATTTTAGGAAGCCATCCTGAAACACAAACATACAACATAAACACAACACAGAAACTGGGGAACGTAACACTGATGATTAGTTCTTAAATTGTCTTTTTCTTTCCTGAACAATTTGTATCTTTGTGTGTGTTTTGATTTTAGGTGACCCCAGAATATGTGAAATCCGTTTCTCACCACAATGACACCTCATTGGTTCAAGAAGAGTCCATTACATACAGCAAGACCCTGACCAAGACTTCCTCCTGGTCCGTCAGCAACAAGATAGAATCCACCTTGAATGTGTCGGTCAAAGCAGGGATCCCAGATCTGGTCGAGGTGTCATCAGGGTTCAGCTTGACCGTGGGAGTGCAGCAATCCACCAGCCTGCAGAAGACAGAGACCATAACAGAATCGGATACCATCAACGTGAAGATCCCACCAGGGAAGACCATGGATGTTGAGATCACAGTGGGGAAAGCAAATATAGACCTCGACTACAGAGCCACAGTGAAAGTCACCTGCATGAACGGCAGTCAGCTGGTCTTCCCATCCAATGGCATCTACACCGGTGTGACTTACACTTCAGCGAGGGTATCCACAAAGGAGAGATGAGACAAGTGTATGACATCATGAATAGTATGCACAGTGATTGAATGTGACACCATTACTAAATCTATGTGTGCCTTTTCTGTTATTATGATCTTCTTTGAGTGATTCTGATTGAACCCAGTTGACTCAGCTCTTTATTTCTGTCTCAGCAGAGGGTATAACAACAGGTGGATCATTCCTACAATCTGTTGCCTGTTGTGTCCAATGACATTTTAACACATGTTTTGTGTGAATTATTGAACAACATTCACTAAAAAATGTTTTCTTATATGGTTAGATGCCCATTTACCATAAAAAACAATGTTATGTAACTATAATTAATTAAAGTTGTAATAAACCATTTGTCTGGTGTGTCAGTAAGCTTTCGCCCTATCCCCAGTTAAGTTGATTCATCTTCCATTAGATATACTATTCATAATATTCACAAATATTGTAATTATCATTCCAATATTTTGATGAACAATACATCGAGTTGTTCTCTTTCTAACTAATTGTTAATCATGATTAAGTCATTATTTAATATAAGAATCATCTAATGTGTCTGTTAGCACACATGCAGTCACTCACACGCAAAGAGTTTTTTCCTCTGGTTGCACATTTAACATGCTGATAGAAATTAGGTAAAATGGATTTAAGTTCCCCTGGATATCAATCTTATTGCATAGAATTGTTAATCTGTGTGCTTTTTCTCAGAGAGGTCAAATGATAGTACTGTAGTAGCCGACTCCCTGCTGACCTAAAACAAAGGGATAAAATACATTTGACCCATAATGCATTTCACCAGAATGAGTGTGCTAACATTGCAGGGAACGGCTTGATAAGTCAGTGAGATTGTAAACAGGAGATGGATGACAGTTCCAAAATGGCAGCGTCCATGGAATTTTTTCTTGAATCTGAAAGTGCAGCAAGTGAAGTGTGTGACAATGAATGGAAAATAGAGATATCAAAGAATGGAACAAAACGAGCAAAAAGTTGTGGTAGAAGACATGGACTGGTCCAATAATGCATTTTTTTGGACAAGGAGGTTCATTTGGGAAATCCAAGCAGTGGGGAAGGTGGATTTCAATAAAGGTGACTAGAAGCGGCCTTGTTTTGGTTAATTGTGTCGATGAAGAACAGAATTAACGTACACTGGATCTGGCTAAATTGTCCACGTCAGTAGTAACCTGTATTTGTCTTCGGAGTAGGGCGCCTGCAAAATGAGTTATAGCTGGAGTCTCCTTGGATAGATGAGTACCTTAGTCAGAAAGGAGTGGTCAGTACACGTCACCTGACCCGTATGGTAATTGGAAGGAAGGAGAAAAGTCTATCAATATTATTGTTGTTTGAGGAGACCCTACCTGAATATGTGAAACTTGGAAATGTGACATATGCGGTGAGAGCATTTTTGTAGAAACCATTACAGTGTGGGAGCTGTAAAATATATGGTCACGTGTCAAAATGTTTGCAGACGGGAGAAGTATGGTATTGAAAATGTTGCAACTGTGGTGGGGATCATACTCAGGACTTACTTGAGTGCCCTGGATCAGGGCTGTACAGTAAATCTCCTATGTGGAGGCGGTGAAGAGAGTGGAAGGGCAAGATGCCACAGTGTTGAAGGTATGGCAGTGGAGGCAGGGCAACCAGTTGCTAATGTTTTAAGTCAATTAAGTGATTTGGATACCCTCAATGTGAAGGTGGACTTTGTAGCATTTATAGCCACAGTGATCAATTGTACAGCACAAATGTCCATGAAGTCCAATAATCTGGACATCATTATATCTGCAGCCGAGAAGTTTTTGGGGCTCCAAGACTGCAGAAGCACTGCAAGGACTATTGTCGCTATGAAATCTCTCACCCTCGCAGGAGGCTTTCTGAGGCTGTGTAGCAACCTGATTAGAATTTGTGTTTTTTTTATACAGAAAGCGGGATGATTTTGTTTAGTTAAAATACATTTTTTGATCATTTGTATGATTATTATAAATATTTCCTTTTTGGGGTCATTATTATCCACCTCTGGTGGTAGAATGTACATCCAACTGTTTTGCGAACGCCATTATACCATAGAAGAAGATGAAGATGCACATCACCATGGAATGTACCAATTCACATTTCAATGTCCCCCCGGGACAATCAACAGGTTGGCGTGAAACACCACACAGTTAAAATATGGAGCTCTCAACCTCACCTCCATGTGCCTGTCAACATCTCCAAACGAGAAACATGAAGTACCCCACTAATTACAAGGACAAAGTTAGTATTTAGTTTTAGCTTAACTTATTGATGAATTAACATATGACCACTTTGTATTTATACTTTTAATTAACAGATGCATGAATGTTAAGAGTAGAGCTGTAAACAAAAGGTTTGGCGCAAAACTAAACTAAATTTATCGGCATACATTTATTTTCCTTTTCACGGTTGAACAACAATAGAAATAGCAGAGAACTTTGCTACAATTATCAAAGGTCTTCCACTGTAAACGGTTTTAATCAGTGACTCATTGGACCTTGTTAACATTAGAGATCAGCTCTGTGACCATGATTTTCAATGAAACATAGATGAAAGGAAAAGCATGAATAAAATGTCATTTAAATGCAGCTACATGAGGATATAACCTACAGACAAATAGGCTACACATATTATGGGCTATGAAAGGTCTATGAAGTGTGACAACACCATCCAGTGGTCATCTGGCTACATCCACTAAGTAGAAACACTACGAATGAATAATTGATGTAAAACCAAAGCAACTACGCAACATACTCTAAATGAAAGGGTTCTTTGTTTTAGGTCAGCAGGGAGTCGGCCACTACAGTACTATCATTTGACCTCCTCTGAGAAAAAGCACACAGATCAAATCAAAATCAAATCAAATCAAATGAACAATTCTATGCAATAAGATTAATGTCCTGCCAAATTACTTCCGTAGGTGAACTGTCAATGTACGAAAAAACTTATTTGCTCTGTAATGTGTAGGAAGTATGTGAAATATAGCCTTTTACCTTTACCCTCTTATAATGATCATCTATTTTCTCTACTGTCAGGCCGAAGATAGTTTTTAGTCAATATTCTTAGTAGCTGTCTATTTACCACCACAAACCGATGCTAGAACTAACACCGCACTCAATGAGCTGTATAGGGCCATAAGCAAACAGGAAAACACTCATCCAGAGGCGGCGCTCCAAGTGGCCGAGGACTTCAATGCAGGATAACTTAAATCCATTTTACTTCATTTCAACCAGCATGTTAAATGTGCAGCCAGAGAAAAAAACGATGTGCGTGTGAGAGTGACTGCATGTGTACTAACAAACATATTAGATGATTCTTATATTAAATAATGAATGAATCATGATTAAAAATGAGTTAGAAAGAGAAACAACTCAATCTAATGATAATTACAATATTTGTGAGTTTTATGAATAGTATATCCAATGGAAGTTGAATAAACTTTAACTGGGGATATGGCGAAAGGTTACTGACACACAAGACAAATGAAATGTATTACAGTTACATAACATTATTTTTTATGGTAAATGGGGTCTAAGCATGTAAGAAAATATTTCGTAGTGAATGTTGCTCAATAATTCACACAAAAGGCACCGGATTGTAGGAATGACCCACCTGTTGTTATACCCTCTGCTGAGACAGAAAGAAAGAGCTGAGGCAACATGGTTCAATTATAATTACTCAAAGAAGATCATAATAACAGAGAAGGCACACAAATAATTAGTAATTGTGTCACATTCTATCACTGAGCTTATTATTCAGGATGTCACACACTTGTCTCATCTCTCCTTTGTGGATACCCTCGCTGAAGTGTAAGTCAGTGTAGATGCCTTTGGATGGGAAGACCAGCTGACTGCCATTCATGCAGGTGATTTTCACTTTGGCCCCGTAGTCCAGGTCGATATTTGCTTTCCCCACTGTGATCTCAACATCCATGGTCTTCCCTGGTGGGATCTTCACGTTGATGGTATCCGATTCTGTTATGGACTCTGACTTCTCCAGGCTGGAGGATTGCTCCACTCCCACAGCCAAGCTGAACCCTGATGACAGCTCGACTAGATTCGGGATCCCCGCTTTGACAGTCACTTCCAAGGTGGACTCTATCTTGTTGCTGATGGACCAGGAGGAAGTCTTGGTCACGGTTTTGCTGTATGTAGCAGATTCTTCTTGAACCAAGGAGGTGTCGTTGTGGTGAGAAATGGATTTCACATATTCTGGGGTCACCTAAAATCAACACACACACAGACACAAGATAAAAATTGTTCAGACAAGACAAAGAAAATTTAGGAACTAATCAATAATGAGGAACTGATCAATTGATTTTTAGACAGCCAACAATAAAAACTGATGTGTCTGTATGTGTGTGTGACTGTCCTAGAAATGAGATGCCTGATGAATGTCGACCCCCATATTGGATTACATGTTTTAAAGTGGACAGCCCCTTAATGTTATCGGTAGAATTTTCCTGAGTCGTCTACACACATCTATAAAAGAGCTCACCTGGGGTTTGAAGAGGGACAGGGTGGGATACTTCATGTCATTCAGCACGGTCGACTTGACAGCGTTGATGAAGACGAAGCCCATGCAGTCGATGTCCGAGCCAGACCTGCCCTGCAGCCCCAGGCAGATTCAAGACCCTACATCTATGGTGTAGTCAGTCTTCAGTCCCCAGCTGGTCATTTTTTCAAAGAACTCTCATTTGTTACTCGTCGTGAACTTGATGGCACCCAGACGTGTGCCAGCGCCGTTGCCCCACAGAGACAGCTTGGTGATGCGCTCGCCGAGGTCAAACTCAAACTAAATGAAAGTTTTCGCTTCTCCGAAGGTCGCAACGCGCCCATCGGTAAGCTCCGCCCACACAGCTTTCACCTGCCAGCCTTCCACCGTCACTCCAATCTTCTTGAGGGTGGCACCGTTTTTCATACCGTGGAATTCAAATGGCATGCCTCCTCCACCACCGATTGT
This sequence comes from Oncorhynchus tshawytscha, assembly GCF_018296145.1. NCBI lineage: Eukaryota > Metazoa > Chordata > Actinopteri > Salmoniformes > Salmonidae > Oncorhynchus > Oncorhynchus tshawytscha. Next base: position 39,481,871 of record NC_056450.1, on the reverse strand, counting down.
TTTCAGTCTGGTTGCCATGTTGAGTTTGAGTGTGCGTCACGTAACCTGAAATACAAATTTGTACAGATTAATTTAAGAAACCTCCAACTCAAAGGAGATCTGATTCAGATATTCAAAGCATCAAAAGGAATTTAAAGAACAAGATAAATCAAATGTTATTTGTCAGATGCGCCGATACAACAGGTGTAGTAGACCTTATAGTGAAATTCTTACTCACGCGCCCTTAACCAACAGTGCAGTTGTAAGAAAATATGTAAAAAAAAGAAAGTAAGAGATAATAATAACAAATAAGAGCAGCAACATAATGTAAAAACAAACAAAACAGCATGGTGTTTTGAAAGCCGATAAGACGGCAGCCCTCCCCTCCGGGGCCATCGTCAAATAACTAGGGGGGTATTGCATTATTCGTGGGGGACAACATGTTTACAATTGCCTTGTTTTCACATGGTTGACATTGGCCTCCTATTATACTGTTTTGAATTCAAAAGTATGATGTTAGTATGATGTTTAATTTACACCTGCATTGCTTGCTGTTTGGGGTTTTAGGCTGGGTTTCTGTACAGCACTTTGAGATATCAGCTGATGTACGAAGGGCTATATAAATAAATTTGATTTGATTTAATTTGATTTAATGTGAGGTGAGTAGACTGTTGGATGTAGTGCTTTACATCAAGCTGTCTCTTAACCTTGAATACACTGATTGACACATCTAGCGTTGAGTTCTGAAATGTTCAAAGTAGGTGACTGTTGCTATCTCGGGCAAATAACAGGCTTTGTTTGTTCAGTCACTTAACCAACTTTATTTTCCATAATGTATAGTGAATGCATAAACAGGCATGTTACCAACAAACAAACATTTATCTGTCTCCAACATCTGCTCCTCTGGTGTCAGAGATAGACCCTGCCGCAGCTGAACAGGAGGGGAGGGACTCAACTCTCTCACTTGCAGACATAACTGTTAATGAATCCCAAATAATGAAGTTGATGTAATTCATCACATACATGTATCTGTTTAAATCGAAATATTTGTGCACATTAGGTACATCTCTAGTAGGGACACGATTGGATGGAACACTTTTTCAGAGTGATTGCAGAGCGAGGGGCAGTGTAATACGGTCTGTGTGTAGCTGGTGTAGGGGAGTATTGCGCAGGACAGCAGATATGAGTAAATTAAGGTACTTTACTCAAAATATACAAATGCGATACAATAAAGAGAGCCCACATTAACGGACGTTACTACATATAAACATACTACTGGGAAAGGAGAGTTAAATAATGAACAAGTAATTGGGGGATTGAAACCTGATGTTTAATGTAATTTTAAATATACCTTTATTTTACGAGGCAAGTCAGTTAAGAACAAATTCTCATAATCAATGACAGCCTAGGAACAGTGGGTTAACTGCCTATTCAGGGGCAGAACAACAAATTTGTACCTTGTCAGCTCGGGGATTCAAACTTGCAACCTTTCGGTTACTAGTCCGACACTCTAACCACTAGTCTACCCTGCCGATGTGTAGGACAAAGACAAAACAAATGGAAAATGAAAAGTGGACCAGCGATGGCTTGAAGGCCGGTGCTGGATCTTCTCTCAAAATATTTTACATACTGATAGCTGACAATGCGTGATGACAATTTCACCAAATGTTTAAAAAAAATCTTACCTAATGCAGCTTTAACATGAAAGCTTACTTAAATTAGATAATCTATTTCCATCTTTGAATCTGAGGCCGGCATTAGCGTTGTATGTTAGTAAAATCAAATCTTAAACTACTCATCTTGCTAAGTGTAAAAAAAGAATGTTGAACAATGTTATTACTGATAAACTGCACATTTCATGGAACAAGCGGTTCCTAAATGATGTTGACTTACTGGTCATTATTTGTAGTTGATCGGTATATATGACATGGTGTTTTGTATTCACATTGTTCACTTTGGCCTGCTATTGTTTTTGTTTTCACGTGGTGGACGTTGACCTGCCCTGCTGATACTGTGTAATGTGTTCAGGTGAGTGACTCAACACAGGTTTCTCTAGCTAACTCTGCTGATCCTGTGTAATGTGTTCAGGTGAGTGACTAAACACAGGTTTCTCTAGCTAGCTCTGCTGATACTGTGTAATATGTGTTCAGGTGAGTGACTAAACACAGGTTTCTCTAGCTAACTCTGCTGATCCTGTGTAATGTGTTCAGGTGAGTGACTAAACACAGGTTTCTCTAGCTAGCTCTGCTGATCCTGTGTAATATGTGTTCAGGTGAGTGACTAAACACAGGTTTCTCTAGCTAACTCTGCTAGTCCTGTGTAATGTGTTCAGGTGAGTGACTAAACACAGGTTTCTCTAGCTAGCTCTGCTGATCCTGTGTAATATGTTCAGGTGAGTGACTAAACACAGGTTTCTCTAGCTAGCTCTGCTGATCCTGTGTAATATGTGTTCAAGTGAGTGACTAAACACAGGTTTCTCTAGCTAGCTCTGCTGATCCTGTGTAATATGTGTTCAGGTGAGTGACTAAACACAGGTTTCTCTAGCTAGCTCTGCTGATCCTGTGTAATATGTGTTCAGGTGAGTGACTAAACACAGGTTTCTCTAGCTAGCTCTGCTGATCCTGTGTAATATGTGTTCAGGTCAGTGACTAAACACAGGTTTCTCTAGCTATTCATATTTATTGTTGCGTGTTCATGTTGTATTTATACCATAATATCACAGGGATTAATTTGACTCAGATATGCAGATGTGGTATGACAGTATGATGTTTAGTTGTTCCTATATAGTAGACTGTTGAGTCTAGTGCTTTATACCAAGCTTTCCTTTTCACTGCCAGCACCCGCCCGCCCGACTAGCATCACTACTCTGGACTGTTCTGACCTACAATATGTGGACATCTACAAATACCTAGTTGTCTGGCAAGACTGTAAACTCTCCTTTCAGACTCACATATCAAACATCTCCAATCCAAAATCAAATCTAGAATCAGCATTCTATTTTGCAACAAAGCCTCCTTCACTCACGCCGCCAAACTTACCCTAGTAAAACGGACTATCCTACCGATCCTCGACTTCGGCGATGTCATCTACAAAATACCTTCCAATACTCTACTCAGCAAGCTGGATGCAGTCTATCACAGTGCCATCCGTTTTGTCACCAAAGCCCCCTATACCACCCACCACTGCGACCTGCATGCTCTAGTCGGCTGGCCCTCGCTACATATTCGTCGCCAGACACGTTGGCTCCAGGTCATCTATAAGTCTATCCTAGGTAAAGCACCGCCTTATCTCAGCTCACTGGTCACGATAAAAACACCCACCAGTAGCACGCGCTTCAGCAGGTATATCTCACTGGTCATCCCCAAAGCCAACACCTCTTTTGGCTGCCTTTCCTGCCAGTGACTGGAATGAATTGCAAAAATCGCTGGAGCTGGAGACTCATATCTCGCTAACTAGCTTTAGATATCAGCTATCTGAGCAGCTAACCGATCGCTGCAGCTGTACATAGTCCACCCAATCTACCTACCTCATCCTCATATTGTTTTTATTTACTCTTCTGCTCTTTTCCCCACCAGTATCACTACTTGCACATTATCATCTGCTCATCGATCACTCCAGTGTTAATCTGCTAAATTGTAATTACTTCGCTACTATGGGCTTTTTATTGCCTTACCTCCTCACGCCATTTGCACACACTTTATATAGACTTTCTTTTTTCTATTGTGTTATTGACTTTATGCTTGTTTATTCCATGTGTAACTCTGTGTTGTTGTTCATGTCGCACTGCTTTGCTTTATCTTGGCCAGGTTGCAGTTGTAAATGAGAACTTGCTCTCAACTAGCTTTCCTGGTTAAATAAAGGTGAAATAAATCAAATAAAAAAAGAGCATGCACAACCTTGTGATCATAGATTTTCCTATTTAGGGTCATAAAGCACATAGTTCAAGAATAGAGCAATTCAGATCATGACTACACTACCAATGATGCAGCTGTTGCATTGCTAGCACACTACAGAGTAGCATCTCACATCATATCTAACATCATCTCACATCATACCCTCTCCCCTAACCCTAGCACACTACAGAGTAGCATCTCACATCATACCCTCTCCCCTAACCCTAGCACACTACAGAGTAGCATCTCACATCATACCCTCTCCCTAACCCTAGCACACTACAGAGTAGCATCTCACATCATACCCTCTCCCCTAACCCTAGCATCTCACAGTATCATCACATTTAGGTAAAAGAAAATACTTTACTTTTCTGAAAACATTTGAAATCGAGGTAAAGTTTGTATCTACATTCAATAATGAAGTTTGAATGATTCAGGTTTTAGGTGTTACTTGACTAAATCTGAGTAGAAGATTTAATTGGACAGACACTTTAAGGTTGACAGACCCTGTTCTATATTAGACAGTGTCATAATAAATTAATACATACCTGTGAATACTGCTGCCTGTCTTAAAGAATATTGTCCTATGTTATAATATATGAATGCATACCTCTGGATATGCAGCCTGTCTTAAAGAATATTGTCCTATGTTATAATATATGAATGCATACCTGAATACATTCTGTCTTAAAGAATATTGCCCTATAATATAATATATTAGTACATACATGGAAATAGTTCAGCCTGTCTTAAAGAATATTGTTATATATTAATTCACTTCAATCTTTATTCTTTTAGATATTTCAAAGCAGCGACTTTGTTTGGGGAGGTGAGTTTCAGCACCATAAACAACCTCATATTCTGATGTAGCATTGTTGAAGGAATTGAATTCCTCTGTTTTAATACCCAATTAAAATTAAACACTCTGTCAATTCATAAGAATTTCTAAGACCCTTATTTTATAGGAATATACAGAGTCCGGTCTTAAAAGTCAAGTAACAGCCTTTATTCAAGAGAGTACTGAGTTCATACACATTTTACCACAGGTTATAAACTGAAAATGACGTCAGCGTTTTCTAAATGTTCCGTTTCTTCTTGACACTGGTAGAAAGGCTCTATAGCTCTCAAGCCTTCCCTCCTCGCCTAGAGCCAAGGTCAGTCAGTGTAGATAAGCATTCTAGACAGTCTGGAGATATCGTTCATTCATTTGTACCAAGGAACAGACCGTCATTGTTCTAACTTTTGCCCACATTCACACACATTATTTTCAGTACTGGGATCAAGAATGAAAACTCATACATATACAGTAACATTTAGTATTCTGATTAGTACATGTATAGTAACATAATAGTAATCGGATTAGTCAGTCCTGATTGAAATGTATACATAATTAGTCATCTTGATAAAAATTCCCTTAACATATCCACCCTTTGATTAAATATTATACATTCAATCACACATTGTAGTTATATTGTAATATGAAAAAGCTATTCTATTTTTATTAAAGATATTTCTTGCCATCAAAACATCACCTAAACATAACCCAACACTTGCATTCGCCATAATTGTTTCTCAGGCCTACATCAGAATCATAACTCTTCTTATCAGGATTTTCGTTACAATCTTCATTAAAAAAACAGTCTATTGTTGAAACAGGATACAACCTAGCCTCCCTAAACATCAAAAATGGTCTCTTCAAACATAAATTCCCCGCAGAAATTCCCTGAAGGATCCATATTCGTCCACTTGTCCTGTAGACATACAATCAGCACTCCGCGGGTCAGAACCTGGAATCCCCTGGCACCTCACCATCTATTGTCATCGATTTCTCCAGAGTCCTGGAAAAAAGGCCTCATACACAGGGAATTAGACAACAGCCCCATAAAACTAAACAGTCACACAGGTGACTGTAGCCCATAATAGAGTGATCATAACATTTTTTCCCATTTTCCGAACATGCTATCAAAACAATTAGTCAGAGAAGTATCCACCCCAGAGTTTTCTGCCAAACCGTGAGCCAGGGTGGTCAAACCAGCTGAGGCTTCGGGCACTGATTCGTCCGGAGCTGTGTTATTTGGGATGTAAGCACAAACATGGTCCCGATAATCACGCATACTTCTCCCTTTTCAGCCAATAACATATCTAATGCAATTCTATTCTGCCAAGCCATCAGGCTGCTTGCTTCAGTCTGTTCTGCAAAGCCTTTAATAGCATCTCTGGTATAATTGTTAAAGCGCTGTTGATTATAATAAATATAATTAATCCAGTCCACATCCGTGGAACCCCAATATTATCAATGTATACTTTGTCAATAAGAGACCCGGATGGAGTAGCTCTTTTCCCCCATTTGGCTAAACTTCATGTCTCGGTGTTAAATGAGTGTGAAAGGCATTCCCAAATGTACAAGGACACATAATCCTGTCCATAAAATAATTCCCCCACACAACCACCAGATGTCAGCCCTGCCCATTATCTGGCATTCCTGCTATACAGGCCATTCCCTTAGGGGAATTAATTCCGTTTAGTGGAAAAGGGATAGTTGTTTACTGGGGTTTTGCATTTGCACAGGCATAACATTCTTCTTTAGCTACTGAACTGGCCGTATATTGAATCCATTCCAACCATAAATTGGAATCCCCAAACCCAGTCTCCACCTCTATAACTTCTTTAAGGTCTTTGGTCTGAACTATTTGTACTGGTCCTTTACCCTGGATTATTACACTAGGAGTAGCCGTTGTGTTAGAGAGATTGGTTGAACTTCGGTCAATCATATTCTCCTTATCAACTGTAACTTCTGCCCCCTGGAACGGTACCATAGTATCAGTTGAAAACTGGTCGAAGCCTACATACCATAACCCGAGATCCTGGGTATTGACCGCCTTAATGTTAATTCGCACCTTTATACAATACTTCCTCTGCTCGGGAACACTGTCCGAAACACCAACCCTTACTATACTCCATCTGGTCCCATACTGGGTGAGTGGATTCATATAGCCCTCTCTCTCCAAATGAGCTATGACCTGTGTCCACGATCAATATGGGAACCTGCACCGATATATGCCATGATAGCTCAGAGTCCTAGACTGCCATGTATTTAGAGACCCCATTTGGTCTTCAAAACCCCATTGAGAGATCCTTCCCAACCTCTACTCTGACTTCCTGTCTACCCAGATCTAGGGATCTCTTATGCTTGTTTTTGGAACAAAATCCTCATCGTCTAATCCATGGGTAAAATTACCACTCTCCGCATACTCAAGTAGGACGTGCTGTATCAGGAATATGTCACCCACGATAAGACAGCTCAGACGAACAGCTTCCATGTGAAGCCCCACCCTCTCCCCGAGAACACATCACTAGCAAGAGCCAGACACACCTTCACTTCCATGAACAAAAACAGGGGTGAGAAGACAGGAAGGGTTTTCTTCATTCGAGAGATGGCCCCCGGAATTCTGTTAATTCCAGTTCTCCTCTCGAACACTGTTTATTGTTCGACAGTTTCATTGTGTCTTACCCTCCCGCCGTGCGATATGAATCCGGGTAGCTCTTTCAGCTAGCTGTCACCAGGGATCCTTGGTATGGTCCCCCCAACAAGCCTCGGGGACTGGATTGAGTGACTTCACCTGTAGTTCACCTGTAATGCATAAAATCCTGGACATATGGGCTTGGTTAACAAACAGTTTCTCATATGTTTTATCTGATTATATCTTTAACTTCTAGGCCTATTTGTTAGCTAAAAATGTTTTTTTTTTTAATTATTAGTTTCTTATCCAATAGGCCACTAACTTACCCACCCCCCTTTTGATACCTGGCTCTGCCCAGGTAACAACCTTATATACCCTAAATAATGACTTAGGTAGGATTGGTAAATTATCCTGATTTTCTGACATTATCATGTATGTCCAATTCTCCCTTGGGCATCCATTCATCTCAATCCTGTATCAATTCTCTGTCCAGTGTCTTATCTAGTTTAAGAAGTATCTGTGCTATTTATATATGTTCTTAAATATATATATTTACCGATTTAAACAGTAATTCCTTTCTCTCCTATCTCTCAAAATGCCACTAAGCATCTCACTGTTTGACTATCTAAAATCATTGATTTTAGAAAAAACATGCCTATAAGTGGCCATCTCTAAAGTCCTTACATTTCCTTAATCAATCTATCTTAATCCTTACAATAATCCTAAATCACCACAGATGTCCTATATTCCTGTTAAGTTTAATAATATTTAAAAAACCTCCTAATAGTTAACCAGAGCCTAAACTAATGCTAACCATATCGAAATCATTCCTACACTTTTGTTACGGCTTTCTTCCGTCGAAGGAGAGTCGGACCAAAATGCAGCGTGGTTAGTTCGATACATGTTTAATGAATGAATAAACACGACAAATACAAAAACAAGAAACGTGAAAACCTATACAGCCTATCTGGTGAAATACAAACACACTGAGACAGGAACAATCACCCACAAACACACAGTGAAACCCAGGCTACCTAAATATGGTTCCCAATCAGAGACAACGAGAATCACCTGACTCTGATTGAGAACCGCCTCAGGCAGCCATAGACTATGCTAGACACCCCTACTCAGCCACAATCCCAATACCTACTAAAACCCCAATACAAAAACACAACACAAAATAAACCCATGTCACACCCTGGCCTGACAAAAATAAATATATAAACACAAAATACTAAGACCAGTGGGTGACAACTTTACAAGCTCTTTCCTTCAGGGATCCTCAGTATTCTATCTGACAATAACATGAATTTAATATATGTTGCATAGTGTGGAATACCTTATCTACAGTAATTTATCACCCTTATTTATTCTCAATGATAAATATAACTATTTTCAGTTGTAATATCAAATCCATAATAGCCCATTCAAAAACTTCACAGCTATTATTGTAAATCAGCTTCAGTGATTCAAACAATAATTCTAAACCCCAAACTAAAACTCCATTATAACTAATTTACCTTAAAATTAGTAACCCAACTGACCACAATTCATTATACAAATGGCTCTCCCCGGGGCTGATCAGACCCCAAAAGATAGCCACGATAAGGTCAATAGGTCATACCACCCTTTTATAGTCATGTTCCATACCATATTAGACATATTAAAGTACCCTAACCACTATACGATCACGGCTGGCTTCAAGAGTTGGCTTTATAAAGCCTACATAGGTTGTGAAAGTGATGTGCACAAGCTGGCTAAACTCTTTTCATTTTGGTCTCGATAATGAATAAACTGAAGAAACGGCGGAGCTTTACACAGTCGGTAGGTTTTTTCTCATTCGAAAAGTGCCCTTTTTCCGTGACATTGGAATATCTCAATTGCATCGTCCTCACGTCATCTCTAATTCTCTAAACCCAATGGTGAGAAAACCTGAGTGCCCTCCCCTCTGACCTTCTCCACCAATGTGAACAATAAAAAGGTACTGCTGAGATTTGAACTCAGGATCTCCTGTTTACTAGACAGGCACTTTATCCAACTAAGCCACAGCACCCATAAAAGTCAATTATGTTGCAGATGTGAACACCCACACCTATTTGAATCAAACCAGTCTCATTAATTTAACCCACATCTCTGTGTAGCAAAATTGCATCACAAAAGAGATGTCTTTTACTAATATTGGAAACGATACAGACACCTTCAATTGTCTAGCAACAGGGTTTCTTAAGCTACGTTTTGGGACGCAAAGTGGGCCTGAGCAGGTCAGAGGCAGTGTTGCCAAATCCTCAGGAAGGAAAGTAGCTATCGGTGGTCCTAAAAGTAGCCAGAAGTCGCTAAATAATCAATTGTAATCACATACTATTTCTTCTTAATTATGGTCATTCGAGGACAGTACATTTTTCATTTGGGTCTCGAGATGAATAAACTCAAGAACCTCTGACATGGATTCTTAAACTTTGATTTGGGACCCAAAGCGGTTATTAACATGTCATAGGTGGGTCGCGAGATATGAGTAAACATTCAGAATCATACACTATTTCTTCATAATATTGGTCGTTCGAGGACACTGCATTTCTCATTTGGCTCTCGAGCTTAAAGCTGCGACCACAACGCAGAGTACTAACCACTATACGATCACAGCTGGCTTCAAGAGATGGCTTTGTAAAGCCTACATAGGCTGTGAAAGTGATGTGCACAAGCTGGCTAAACTCTTTTCATTTTGGTCTCGATAATGAATAAACTGAAGAAACAGTGGAGCTTTACACAGTCGGTAGGTTTTTTCTCATTCGAAAAGTGCCCTTTTTCCCTGACATTGGAATATCTCAATTGCATCCTCCTCACGTCATCTCTAATTCTCTAAACCCATTGGTGAGAAAACCTGAGTGCCCTCCCCTCTGACCTTCTCCACCAATGTGAACAATAAAAAGGTACTGCTGAGATTTGAACTCAGGATCTCCTGTTTACTAGACAGGCACTTTAACCAACTAAGCCACAGCACCCATAAAAGTCAAATGTGTTGCAGATGTGAACACCCACACCTATTTGAATCAAACCAATCTCATTAATTTAACCCACATCTCTGTGTAGCAAAATCGCATCACAAAAGAGATGTCTTTTACTAATATTGGAAACGATACAGACACCTTCAATTGTCTAGCAACAGGGTTTCTTAAGCTACGTTTTGGGACGCAAAGGGCTGAGCATGTGAGAGGCAGTGTTGCCAAATCCTCAGGAAGGAAAGTAGCTATCGGTGGTCCTAAAAGTAGCCAGAAGTCGCTAAATGACGTCATCACACAACTTTCATAATTGGCCAAGTGGATGTAATTGTGATTGACGCTGTAGGAGAGAGGAATAACGCCGCGGGAGAGACAAAAAGTGAGTAAAAAACACCCTAAGTATGTTTAGAACTAAAATGGAACTTTCTTCTGTCGATTCTTGTCTTTTTTCTGAATACTCACTAAATATAGCGACAAAGTCGCCAAGTTGGCAACACTGGTGAGAGGTGGATATGAGTAAACATTCAGAATCATACACTATTTCTTCATAATATTGGTCGTTCTAGTGATATATTTACATCATTTCCCATCAATTCCCATGATTAAAGTGGCTGGAGTAGAGTCAGTGTCATTGACAGTGTGTTGGCAGTAGCCACTCAATGTTAGTGGTGGCTGTTTAACAGTCTGATGGCCTTGAGATAGAAGCTGTTTTTCAGTCTCTCGGTCCCAGCTTTGATGCACCTGTACTGACCTCGCCTTCTGGATGGCAGCGGGGTGAACAGGCAGTGGCTCGGGTGGTTGATGTCCTTGATGATCTTTATGGCCTTCCTGTAGCATCGGGTGGTGTAGGTGTCCTGGAGGGCAGGTAGTTTGCCCCCGGTGATGCGTTGTGCAGACCTCACTACCCTCTGGAGAGCCTTACGGTTGAGGGCGGTGCAGTTGCCATACCAGGCGGTGATACAGCCCGCCAGGATGCTCTCGATTGTGCATCTGTAGAAGTTTGTGAGTGCTTTTGGTGACAAGCCGAATTTCTTCAGCCTCCTGAGGTTGAAGAGGCGCTGCTGCGCCTTCCTCACGATGCTGTCTGTGTGAGTGGACCAATTCAGTTTGTGGAGATGTTGTTGCCTACCCTCACCACCTGGGGGCGGCCCGTCAGGAAGTCCAGTACCCAGTTGCATTTGGGGTCGAGACCCAGGGTCTCGAGCTTGATGACGAGCTTGGAGGGTACTATGGTGTTGAATGCCGAGCTGTAGTCGATGAACAGCATTCTCACATAGGTATTCCTCTTGTCCAGATGGGTTAGGGCAGTGTGCAGTGTGGTTGAGATTGCATCGTCTGTGGACCTATTTGGGCGGTAAGCAAATTGGAGTGGGTCAAGGGTGTCAGGTAGGGTGGAGGTGATATGGTCCTTGACTAGTCTCTCAAAGCACTTCATGATGACGGATGTGAGTGCTACGGGCGGTAGTCGTTTAGCTCAGTTACCTTAGCTTTCTTGGGAACAGGAACAATGGTGGCCCTCTTGAAGCATGTGGGAACAGCAGACTGGTATAGGGATTGATTGAATATGTCCGTAAACACACCGGCCAGCTGGTCTGCGCATGCTCTGAGGGCGCGGCTGGGGATGCCGTCTGGGCCTGCAGCCTTGAAGGGTTAACACGTTTAAATGTCTTACTCACTTCGGCTGCAGTGAAGGAGAGACCGCATGTTTCCGTTGCAGGCCGTGTTAGTGGCACTGTATTGTCCTCAAAGCGGGCAAAACGTTATTTAGTCTGCCTGGGAGCAAGACTTCCTGGTCCGTGACGGGGCTGGTTTTCATTTTGTAATCCGTGATTGACTGTAGACCCTGCCACATACCTCTTGTGTCTGAGCCATTGAATTGAGATTCTACTTTGTCTCTGTACTGGCGCTTAGCTTGTTTGATAGCCTTGCGGAGGGAATAGCTACACTGTTTGTATTCAGTCATGTTACCAGACACCTTGCCCTGATTAAAAGCAGTGGTTCGTGCCTTCAGTTTCACACGAATGCTGCCATCAATCCACGGTTTCTGGTTGCTGAGTGGGAGGGGAATGTTTTAATCGTTGCTATGGGAACGACATCTTCAACGCACGTTCTAATGAACTCGCACACCGTATCAGCGTATTCGTCAATGTTGTTGTCTGACGCAATACGAAACATCTCCCAGTCCACGTGATGGAAGCAGTCTTGGAGTGTGGAGTCAGCTTGGTCGGACCAGCGTTGGACAGACCTCAGCGTGGGAGCTTCTTGTTTTAGTTTCTGTCTGTAGGCAGGGATCAACAAAATGGAGTCGTGGTCAGCTTTTCCGAAAGGGGGCGTGGGCAGGGCCTTATATGCGTCGCGGAAGTTAGAGTAACAATGATCCAGGGTCTTTCCACCCTGGTTGCGCAATCGATATGCTGATAAAATTTAGGGAGTCTTGTTTTCAGATTAGCCTTGTTAAAATCCCCAGCTACAATGAATGCAGCCTCCGGATAAATCATTTCCAGTTTGCAGAGAGTTAAATAAAGTTCGTTCAGAGCCATCGATGTGTCTGCTTGGGGGATATATACGGCTGTGATTATAATCGAAGAGAATTCTCTTGGTAGATAATGCGGTCTACATTTGATTGTGAGGAATTCTAAATCAGGTGAACAGAAGGATTTGAGTTCCTGTATGTTTCTTTCATCACACCATGTCACGTTGGCCATAAGACATACGCCCCCATTCATTCTTCTTACCAGAAAGATGTTTGTTTCTGTCGGCGCGATGCGTGGAGAAACCCGCTGGCTACACCGCTTCGGATTGCGTCTCTCCAGTTAGCCATGTTTCCGTGAAGCAAAGAACGTTACAGTCTCTGATGTCCCTCTGGAATGCTACCCTTGCTCAGATTTCATCAACCTTGTTGTCAAGAGACTGGACATTGGCGAGAAGTATTTCTTTCACCCTGATTTTAACAAAAACAACAATCATTTTCACTTACCATCTATTGTCATTACCACCATTGTGGATGATGAAACCTATTGTCCCAAAGTCCATTTATTGCATGTTAATGTTCTGAGGCCGGTTCTCCATAGTGAGATGACAAAGGAATTTTGTCTGCTGCCTTAGATTACCTCAACTAACCCATACCCCTGCACATTGACTCTGTACCAGTGCCCGTGCCCTTTTTATATAGCCTCATTATTATTTTAATGTGTTACTATTTTCCTTTTTTTTGTTTTGCTAATTTGTCTTACTTTAAAACTCTGCTATGCTGGAGAATCATTCATAAGTATTTCACAGTAAGGTTACTGTATGCTTTTGTGACCACACCACGTCTCGTTAGCCATAAGGCATACGCCCCCGCCCCTCTTCTTACCAGAAAGATGTTTGTTTCTGTCGGCGCGATGCGTGGAGAAACCAGCTGGCTGCACCGACTCCGATAGCGTCTCTCCAGTGAGCCATGTTTCTGTGAAGCAAAGAACGTTACAGTCTCTGATGTACCTCTGGAAGGCTACCCTTGCTCGGATTTCATCAACCTTGTTGTCAAGAGACTGGACATTGGCGAGAAGAATACTGGGGAGTGGTGCACGATGAGCCCGTCTCCGGAGTCTGACCAGAAGACCGCTACCTTTCCCTCTTTTACGAAGTCGTTTTTTTGGGTCTCCGGCTGGGATCCATTCCGTTGTCCTGGGTGAAAGGCAGAACACAGGATCCGCTTCGCGAAAGTCATATTCTTGGTCGTACTGATGGTGAGTTGACGCTGCTCTTATATTCAGTAGTTATTCTCGACTGTATGTAATGAAAAAGATGACCTGGGGTACTAATGTAAGAAATAACACGTAAAAAAAAAAAAAAAACTGCATAGTTTCCTAGGAACGCGAAGCGAGGCGGCCATCTCTGTCGGCGCCGGAAGTATGTATCAAGATGGCTCAATGTCGTTTGGATGGTGGACAATTCTTGACACACACGGGAAACTGTTGAGCATGAAAAACCCAGCAGTATTGCAATTCCCTGTTCAAAGGCACTTAAAAATGTTGTCTTGCCCATTCACCCTCTGAATGGCACACATACAAAATCCATGTCTTAATTGTCTCAAGGCTTAAAAATACTCATTTAGCCTGTCTCCCCTTCATCTACACTGATTGAAGTGGTTTAACAATTGACATCAATAAGGGATCATAGCTTTCACCTTGATTCACCTGGTAAGTCTGTGTCATGGAAAGAGCAGGTGTTCTTAATGTTTTGTGCACTCAGTGTATGTGTTACTTTTCACACACACAATAGATAAGATACAGTGTATTCGGAAAGTATTCAGCCTTATTCTAAAATTGATTTTTTTTTAAAAATGTACAAACAATACCCCATAATGACAAAGAAACTGTATTTTTAGACATTTTTGCAAACGTTATAAAAAACTGAAATATCACATTTACATAAATATCCAGACCCTTTACTCAGTACTTTGTTGAAGCACCTTTGGCGGCGATTACAGCCTCAAATCTTCTTGCTACATGTAAGGGATTTCTTCCATTGACGGAGAGGCGGACCAAAGCGCAGCGTGGTTAATTTGATTCATGTTTTAATAAATCACTTCACATGAACAAACTAACAAACAAACTAACAAAAACCGTGAAAACCCAAAACAGCCCTATCTGGTGCAAAACACAGAGACAGGAACAATCACCCACAAACACACAGTGACACCCAGGCTACCTAAGTATGATTCTCAATCAGAGACAACTAATGACACCTGCCTCTGATTGAGAACCATACTAGGCCAAAAAACATAGAAATACCCAAATCATAGAAAAACAAACATAGACTGCCCACCCAACTCACGCCCTGACCATACTAAATAATGACAAAACAAAGGAAATAAAGGTCAGAACGTGACAGTACAAGCTTGGCACTCATGCATTTGGGGAGTTTCTCCCATTCTTCTCAAGCTCTGTCAGGTTGGATGTGAAGAGTCGCAACACAACTATTTTCAGGTCTCTTCAGAGATGTTCGATCAGATTCAAGACCAGGCTCTGGCTGGGCCACTCTAGGACATTCAGAGCCTCATCTCAAAGCCACTCCAGCGTTGTCTTGGCTGTGTGCTTAGGTATGTTGTACGTTGGAATGTGAACCTTTGCCCCCGTCTGAGGTCCTGAGCGTCCTCAATCAGGTTTTCATCAAGGATCTCTCTGTACTTTGCTCTGTTCATCTTTCCCCCGATCCTGACTAGTCTCCTAGTCCTTGCCGCTGAAAAATATTCCCACAGCATGATGCTGTCAACACCATGCTTCACCGTTGGGATGGGGCCAGGTTTGTTCCAGACGTGACGCTTGACATTCAGGCCAAAGAGTTCAATCTTGGTTTCATCAGACCAGAGAGTCTTGTCACCTGTCTGACCAAGGCCCTTCTCTCCTGATTGCTCAGTGTGAGCTTCCATTTATGAGGCCACTGTGTTCTTGGGGACCTTCAATGCTGCAGAAATATTTTGGTACCCTTCTCCAGATCTGTGCCTCGACACAATCCTGTCTCGGAGGTCTACGGACAATTCCTTTGACCTCATGGCTTGGTTTTTGCTCTGCCATGTACTGTCAACTGCGGGACCGTGTATACACAGGTGTGTGCCTTTCCATATCATGTCCAATCAATTGAATTACCCACATGGTGACTCCAAGTTGTAGAAACATCTCAAGGATGATCGATTGAAACAGGACGCAACTGAGCTCAATTTCGACACTCATAGCAAAGGGTCTGAATACTTACGTAAATGAGCTATTTCTGTTTTCTATTTTTTATTTGCAAACATTTCAAAAAACCTGTTTTCGCTTTGTCAATATGGGTTATTGTGGGGTATTATGGGGTATTGTTCTCCGCCAGCCTATCCCTTCTCCTCCGATGCCAGGTATCGTAAGCCATAGCCCTCCTGATGAGCAAAACAATTATTGAATACATTTTAGAACAAGGCTGCTGTAAGGTTCTGTATTCATTTTCTTAGTCAACATTGTGTTCTGTTTCTTTGTATTCTTGAACGTAGCCCTGTCTTTCATTTTTTTGTTCATTGATTTCACCTGTGTTCGTTACTGACCTGACCTACTGATCAGCTCCTTATTTAGTTCAGTTCATTCTGTTTGTGCCTTTGTGAGGTATTGTTCGTTTTGACTCTACTAAGCCTTTTCCTAGCTCGTTTGTCAGAACTTGTTAAAGCCTTCAATCCTAGTTTTGATTCATCTGCCTGGTTGCCTACCTGTGTATGACCATTGCCTGCGATCACGATTCCTGCCCTCTGCAAAGGCGAAATAAACACCTGCCACGCTCTACACGTGAATCTACACCTTTTTCTCCCTGAGTATTAATTACAGCTGTAAGATAACACACGTGGGAAAGGCACATCTATAGATTTCATTTGACTGGGAATACAGATCTGTTGCGACACTGTTGCGACATGGAGCCGTGCATTATCATATTTTTATGTATTTTTTATTGAACCTTTATGTTACTAGGCAAGTCAGTTAAGAGCCGTTAAATTCTTATTTAAGATGACGGCCTAACCTGGGCGACGCTGGGCCAATTGTGCGCCAATTGTGATACAGCCTGGATTCAAACCAGGGACTGTAGTGACACCTCTTGCACTGAGATGCAGTGCCCTCGACCGCTGCTCCACTTGGGAGCCCGAATGCTGAAACGCGAGTTGATGCGGGCGGATGAATGGCACGACAATGGGCCTCAGGATCTAGTCACTTTATCTCTGTGCATTCAAATTGCCATCGATAAAGTGTAATTGTACATGTTGTCCCTAGTTTCTGCCTGCCCATGACATAATCACACCGCCACCATGGGGAACTCTGTTCATAACATTGACATCAACAAACCGCGTGCCCACATGACTCCATAGACATAGTCTGCGGATGTGAGGCTGGTTGGACGTAGAACATGGTAGAAAAATATACATTAAAACCTCTTGCCGCACAGATCCCTTTAGCGGAATCATTTTCGTCTACATCCGGTGAATTGCAGAGCTCCAAATTATAATTAAATTACTAAAAATATTGAATTTTCATGAAATCACAAGTGCAATACACCAAAACACAGCTTGACTTGTTAATCCAGCCGGCGTGTCAGATTTAAAAAATACTTTACGGTGAAAGCAAACCATGCGATTATGTGAGGACAGCTCTCAGGCTACCGTAGGTAGCATTACAGCTAGCAGCAAAGTAGATTGCTTTTCTGACTTTCGTGACCAATCAAATTAATCACTTACCTTTGATGATCTTCCTATATTTGCACTCACGAGACTCCCATTTACACAATAAATGTTTGTTTTGTTCGATAAAGATTCTCTTTATGTCCAAAAACCTCCATTTGGTTGGCACATTTTGTTCAGTAATTCACAGGCTCGTGCGGTCACGACGGGCAGACGAAAATTCCAAATAGCATCCGTAAAGTTCGAAACGTGTCAAACGTTTTTTATAATCAATCGTCAGGTTGTTTTTACAATAAATAATCAATAATATTTCAACCGACGGTAGCCATTTCAATAGAAGAGAGAAAGAACGCACGCAGCTCCCGGCACACGCGCGTGCACAAATCTGAGGACATCTGGCTATCCACTGACGCAATGTGATCATTCTCGCTCATTTTTTCAGAATAAAAGCCTGAAACGATGTCTAAAGACTGTTCACACCTTGTGGGAGCCATAGGGAAAGGAATCTGGTTGATATCCCTTTAAATGGGTAGGCTTGCAATGGAAAAGAGTAGTTTCAGAATAACAGCACTTCCTGGATGGATTTTCCCTCAGGTTTTCCTCGGCAACAGCTCTTGTGAACATTCCTGCGTTCAGCATGTGAAATTGCACTCTTCCTCAACTTCATATATTTGTGGTATTGTATTCTGCACATTTTAGAGCGGCCATTTATTGTCCCCAGCACAATGTTCTCCTGTGTAATGATCATGCTTTTTAATCAGCTTCTTGATATGCCACACCTGTCAGGTGGATGGTTTATCTTGGCAAAGGGAAAATGCAAAACATCGACTTGAGAGAAATACTTTAATGTTTTATTTCAGGTCATGAAACCAACACTTTACATGGTGATATATAGGTAGTTCAGTGTATTCCCCCAGGTAATGCAGCATCAAAAGGTAATTTAAGTAATTCCAGGATTTGCATGTTTAGTAACTTTTCGGTTAAAGACCCAATGCTCTAACCACTGAGCTACCTGCTGCCCCATAGGGACTAGAATTACAACAGGAATGCTGTTCGTTGCAGCTGAGATGCTGCTTGTATTCTACACAATAGGTAGTCCAATATTTACATGTCTTTTGAGTTAGGGGGAATGAATTTAAATTGTTAACAGATGTGATGTGTGTAGCGTCAATGTGCACGTGACTGCATGTGTTATTCATAAAGAATTTGTTAAAGAGCTCAATGTAATGATAATTACAATATTCGTGAATGTTATGAAAAGTATGTGAAAGTCAACTATACTGGAGTGAAGGTAAACACACATGACAAATCTTTTACGAAATCAAATTATCGTTAGATAACATTGTGTTTATGGTAAATGGGGGTCTAACCATAAAACATTTTGAAATTAATGTTGTGTTATTAAAATGTCATTGGACACAAAAGGCACCGGATTGATCGAAAGATCCACCTATTGTTATACCCTCTGCTGATAAAGAAAACGGGGTCCAATTAGAAGCACTCAAAGATAATAACAGAAAAAGGCACACAAAGAATCAGTCATGGTGTCAATTTCTATCACTGCAATTTTTATTTATAAAGTCACACTTGACTCATCTCTCCTTTCTGGATAACCTCAATGAAGTGTAAGCCACACCAGTGTAGATGCCTTTGGATGGGAAGACCAGCTGACTGCCATTCATGCAGGTGACTCTCACTTTGGCCCTGTAGTCGAGGTCGATATTTGCTTTCCACATTGTGATCTCAACATCCATGATCTTCCCTGGTGGGATCTTCACGTTGATGGTACCTGATTCTGTTATGGTCTCTGTCTTCTGCAGGCTGCTGGATTGCTCCACTCCGACGGTCAAGCTGAACCCTGATGACACCTCGACCAGATCTGGGATCCCTGCTTTGACCGACACATTCAAGGTGAATTCGATTTTGTTGCTGACGGACCAGGAGGAAGTCTTGGTCAGCGTCTTGATGTATGTAATGGACTTTTCTAGAACCAAGGAGGTGTAGTTCTGGTGACACACAGATGTCACATATTCTTGGGTCACCTAAAATGAACACAAAGATACAAGTTGTTCAAACAAGACAGAAAATTGATTTAAAAAAATTAAAAGCCAACAATAACGTGTGTGTGTGTCTTCCATCTTGGACTGTTGTTGCTATTTTACTGACCAAGTCCAACTAAACAAGGCATGTCTGTCCTAGAAATGAGATCCCTGATGAAGGTCAACCCCCATATTGGATTACATGTTTTAAAGTGGACAGCCTCCTTAATGTTAGTGCATCGGTAGAGTATTCCTGAGCTGTCTACACACACACAGGGAAGAGCTCACCTGGGGTTTATAGAGGGACAGGGTGGGATACTCCATGTCAGTCATCACGGACGACTTGATGGTTTTGATGAAAATGAAGCCCATGCAGTCGATGTCCGAGCCAGACCTGCCCTGCAGCCCCAGGCAGATTCCAGAACCCACATCTATGGTGTACTCAATCTTCAGTGGCCAGCTGGTCATTTTTTCAAAGAACTTCCGGTTCTGACTCGTCACGAATTTGATGGCACCCAGACGTGTGCCGGCGCCGTTACCCCACAGAGACAGCTTGGTGATGCGCTCGCCGAGGTTGAACTCAAACTCATTGAAAGTGGTCGCATCTCCAAAAGTCGCTCCTTTCCCGTCGGTCAGCTCCACCCGCACAGCTTTCACCTGCGAGCCTCCCACCGCCACTCCGATCTTCTTGATGGTGGCACCGTTGTCCATGCCATGGAATTCAAAGTGAGTGCCTCCTCCACCACCGATCAAATGCAGTGTGGTTGCCATGTGTGTGCACGTCACGTAACCTCAGATACAAATTTGTACATATCAATTTAAGAAGCCTCCAACTCAAAGGAACTGAGTCAAACATTCAAAGCCACAGAGTCCCTCTCCTACTCCCAGCACATCTCACTACCTTCCTGATCAACTTGGTGACTTGTGTAATGAAACATGGGGTAAGTGTTAATTCTGATGTTGCTATAATTACAAAGAATCATGAATACTAATGTTGCAGATTCCACTTCAGAATGTGAGTTGGTTATGGCGCTGGAACTCACCTTTCCGCTTTGAAAAACCTGAAATAATAAAAGGTTGAATTTGATTAATGGATTACAATATTCATTAACACAGGCTACATTATTCACAGGTATGCATTAATATATTATGACACTGTCTAATATAGAACAGGGTCTGTCAACCTTTTAAAGCATCTGTCCAATGATTTAGTCAAGTAACACCTAAAACATGAATCAATAATAAATTCAAGTTTACAATTTCAAAAATCAAAAACAGTCCTTTTGACATACGTCTGCAGGACAAGCAACAAAATACTTTACAATATACAACCCAGCAACAAAACACAGGACATACTAAGAAGCTCTCCCTGAGCAACACAGGACATCAAAGAAGCTCTCTCTTCCTAACAAAGGAACACTGGCTTATAAAGCTGCAGAAGGAGTTTGTAATTGCCGACAGCTGTATCCCTTAATGAGAGGGCGGGATCAGAGCTCCAATCTGCACTGGGGCCGACCAATCAGCTGCTTTGGAAATCCAGGAAGCCATTTCCTGAAATATACATATACACAAAACCACAACATAAAAACTGGGGAACGTAACAGTATTCAAGGTTAAGAGACAGCTTGATGTAAAGCACTACACTCAACAGTCTACTCACCTCACATTTAACATCATACTAACATCATACTTTTGAATTCAAAACAGAACAATAGGAGGCCAAAGTCAACCATGTAAAAACAAGGCAACAGTAAACATATCATCCCCCACGAATGATGCACTACCGCCTCCTGGGCAAATTGACTTATTGTGTGTTACTAACAAATTGGAGTTAAATACCATAACTCCCACCTTGGGCAATCAGTGTGATTTTGTAAATGTTGGATCTCTATGGCAAGATGAATCATTCACCCAAGGTTTGTCAAAATCAGCCCAGTGCTCTCAGAGATATCTTGTTTTACTAAAGTACAAACAAACATACCAACAGACGGACAGAGACAGATCCGTAGTCCCCTCCCCAATTTCATCGTGGGGAACAACAAACCCATACCATGCTTGTTCAGCTAGACTTTATAACTGATTAAGAAACGGTTTCAGAATATAGGAGACAAAAAAATATATATGTTTTGTTCATTATTTGGTCAAAATAAAATGTTGCTCTCAAATATTTCCTCATATAGCAAGATTAGTTATTTAGGGACATTGTGTAATTACATACAACGATATGCAGGCCTCAGTGTTAAGGATGGCTATAGAAGATAGTAATTGAAGTAAACTGATAGGTCTGATTCAATATGCAATAAACCTGTTTAAGAGTCAAGACTCAAAGTGAAGTTCAATTGTTTAACACCAAAGACGCAACAGTGGAATACGTGTCTCTGGAGTGGAGAAGCACTCTTTATAAAGCAGCAAAACTCCCCCACGCCCATACAAAGATATGCATCAGTAGTTTTCTATTGAAATTGACACAAATCCTTTGACCCTGATTAAGACATTGTATTGTGCTAATCATGACAAATATGTATCAACAGTTTCAACAACTCTTGGTGCCACTTCCTCTTCTTGATATTTGAGCCAGAGAGCATATTGTGGTTTCCAGTCACTAACCAAAACATGTTCACTAATATGCAACAGCACCTTTCTCTACTCATACTATACACTGTCGTGACGTTGTAATAGTTCATGTGGCGACTGTTGCTCATCGAATGATTATAAGTTTCTAATTACGTGATTAACTGAATCAAGCAATTAATCCATTCCCCAAATTAACTCAAAGTATATCAAAATATTGATTTTACAACAGCCGCTAATTAACCAGTTGCCTCTATCAGTCTCATAATCTGAACGTCGTATAGCCCTTGAAACTGTACGGACCCGCGTCCCACTAATGAATTCGCACCACACCAATCTTAGTTGAATATTTATTTTCTAAAAAGCTAAAATGATGATAAAAGATACACATAGACAAAACACATTATAGGCTATTGATTAGAACTTAGTATAACGGGCCAACCCAGTATGGCGCGTGTTACCCACAATGGGAATTTCAAAGAGAGAGAACAGAAAGAAGTACACAAGAGAAATATACATTTGGGTGAATTTGTCAGCTATGCTATTCTAATCCTAGACTTGCCTCAAACTGCCGCTCTTATGGGTCAGAATATAATGATGTAATTACGTGGGGGTGATCTCCGGGGATTCTCTACGTGGACCGTTCCGTTGTTTGATGACGCACTTCTCCTGAGCACCTCGTTGCTCGTCCTCCCGGTTTCAGTGTCCTTTTTGGCTTATGAGTCTGTTCCCTCCCCTTTTCTCTGGAAGGGGTCTTCTGAGGACAGACAGCTCTGTAGCTCAGAGCTCACAGCATAGGAATGAAACCCTTTAGATACCACGATTCGAAGGGAGATGGAGGCTAGGTGATTCGATTTGAATTCACCCGCTTAGACACAGCTACTCATCCGTAGCTTGGGTAGAAAAGGATTGGTTGACTTTTTCAGACCCTGCTGCAGCTGGGGGTACATAGTCCTGTTGTAAATTCTATACTCACAGGTTTTATACCCTTGGGTCAGAAGTGGGCGCAGTCGCCTTTAGTGCAATTCTCTGGGTGTACCAAGTTAACGAGGCAAGGGCTAGATTTGAACTAACTTAACATTTCATATCCCCAAAACATTCTCTTTGATTTGGATATTTTCCATACAATGTACAATGTATAAACATCAAACATATACTAGGAAAACCCTTCACATTACAATGTTTTCGTAATAACGTCATCTATTAACCTTTAATAACAGAACAAAAATGACATACATTTTCATAGTCCATCTATCGTCATGACCACCATTGTGGCTGACGGAAACCATTGTTCCAAAGTCCCTTTATTTCATGTTTAATGTTCTGAGACTGGTTCTCCATAGTAACAGGACAAAAAAATGTGTCTGTGTCCTGAGATTTACCAGGGCCGTGAGGAGCCATAAAACCCCCGCATCATCAGAACCCTAGATCTCTCCTCCTCTGTTGGGGTTGAGAGATAATCTGTAGGGTTGTTGTCTCCTGTAACCTGACCTGATCAAGACAGTCATGACAACACTCTTAGAAAGGTTCTATCTCAAACCTAAAATGGTTCTTTAGCTGTGCCTATAGGAGAACCCTTTGAAGACCCCTTTTTGGTTCAAGGTAGAACACGTTTGGTTCCAAGTAGAACCCTTTTGAGTTCCATGTAGAACCTTTTACACATAGAGTTCTACAAGGAACCCAAAATAGTTATATCTGTGACCACAAAGGGTTCTACTTGGAATCAAAAATGTTTCTCCTATGGGGAGAGTCGGATAACCGTTTTGGAATCCATTTTTCTAAGGCTGTAGTTTTGTTCGTCATAACATCCTATAAGTTTAAAGTCTATGTGTCACGCCTTGGTCTTAGTATTTTGTGTTTTTCTTATTTATTTGGTCAGGCCAGGGTGTGACATGGGTTTTTTGTGTTGTGTTTATGTATTTGGGGTTTTAGTAGGTATTGGGATTGTGGCTGAGTAGGGGTGTCTAGCATAGTCTATGGCTGCCTGAGGCGGTTCTCAATCAGAGTCAGGTGATTCTCGTTGTCTATGATTGGGAACCATATTTAGGTAGCCTGGGTTTCACTGTGGGTTTTGTGGGTGATTGTTCCTGTCTTAGTGTTTTGTAGTTCGCCAGATAGGCTGTATAGGTTTTCACGTTCCGTTTGTTGTTTTTGTATTGATCGTGTTTTGTCTTCATTAAACATGTATCGAATTAACCACGCTGCATTTTGGTCCGACTCTCCTTCGACGGAAGAAAGCCGTAACACTATGCGGTGGAAAATGTGTTATACTTAAGACATAGCAGTGAATTGTACAAGCTGTATGCATCCTCATTTGAGTCGGCCACTACAGTACTATCATTTGATCTCCTCTGAGAAAAAGAACACAGATTAACAATTCTATGCAATAAGATTAATGTCCTACAAAATTACTTCCGTAGGTGAACTGTCAATGTACGAAAAAACATATTTGCTCTGTAATGTGTAGGAAGTATGTGAAATATAGCCTTTTACCTTTACCCTCTTATAATGATCATCTATTTTCTCTACTGTCAGGCCGAAGATAGTTTTTAGTCAATATTCTTAGTAGCTGTCTGTTTACCACCACAAACCGATGCTAGAACTAACACCGCACTCAATGAGTTGTATAAGGCCATAAGCAAACAGGAAAACACTCATCCAGAGGCGGCGCTCTAAGAACCCTCTGAAGAACCCTTTTGAGTTCCAATTAGTTCTGCAAGGAACCCAAAAGAGTTCAACCTGAAACCACAAAGAGATATATTTGGAACCAAAAATGGTTATCTTATGGGGAGATCCTTTTTCTGAGACTGTAGTTTTTTTCATCAAAACATACTATATATGTTCTGTTTATCATGGTTTGTGCATGTGACTGGGTAAATACACAAAGGGACACAGTCATAACCTCACCCTCAGACCAATTGTCAGAATGCCCAGAATATGCTCTGGAAGTTAATGTATGAGAACTTGCTCAAATTATTTTAAACAAAGAAAGATGGCTTCATTTACTTTGAGTTTCTGAGTCCTTAGTGGTGAATTTCCACCTCAATTCTGGCATCACAAACTTATGGTTGATTTCTCCATGGTGGTCCAACAGTTAAGGTCTGGCTGGGAACACCCTGATTAAGTAATTATATTGTGCTAGTCATGAAAAATGTGTGTGATGGAAATTGAACATCAGGGACATCTGGAGTTATGACATTGTCAGTTAACCAGAGATGTTAAAACAAACATGTACAGGTGTGCGTAATGATGGGGAACACGTTTGCGTAATGATGTGGAGCAGGTGTGCATAATGCTCGGGAAAAGGAATGCAAAATGATGCGAAGCAGGTGTGCGTAATGATGGGGAGCAGGTGTGCGTAGTGATAGAGAACAAGTGTGCGTAATGATGAGGAACAGGTGTGCGTAATGATGGGGAGCAGGTGTGCGTAATGATGAAGTCCAGTTGTCCGTAATGATGTTTGCAAGGAATGGTGGTTAGTAGACCAGTTACATGGAGCGCTGGAGAGTAATCGTGATAGAGGGACGTTTTACAGGGAAGAGAATCAGCCTAATTGGGCTGGGAGTGAGTAAAATGTTCCATTCTAATAGTACTCATACATACTCATACATACTCAGAAATACTCATACTGTCATAAATTACTGTAGACTGCTCCATGATAGCCTACACGCTGTTCACCACCCCACTCCACTTGTTGGATTAATGTAGGGGAGTGGTGGCCGAGAGTAAGACAAGGTCAAAGTCACACTCCATTTAATCAGATAACACAGAATCTAGAATGATTTAAGAGAGAATATAGTAGATGGCACGGACAAAAACAGCATGATTGATGGATGATTGATGCGTTTGATGGACGATAGATATGTTTGATGAATGTTTGTGTGTTTGATTAATGCATTTGATGGATGATTGATGCATTGTATGTATTGTTTTCTGTGCTCTTCCTTTTAGCTGTCCTCTTATTGACCTCCTTAATGACCTCCTGCCTTCAGAAAGTATTAATAATAGGCAGTAATATCACTTAGGTAATAGGCAGTCATATCACTTAGGTAATACGCAGTCATATCACTTAGGTAATAGGCATTCATATCACTTAGGTAATAGGCATTCATATCACTTAGGTAATAGGCAGTCATATCACTTAGGTAATAGGCAGTCATATCACTTAGGTAATAGGCAGTCATATCACTTAGGTAATAGGCATTCATATCACTTTGGTAATAGACATTCATATCACTTTGGTAATAGGCATTCATATCACTTAGGTAATAGGCAGTCATATCACGTAGGTAATAGGCAGTCATGAAAGACTACCTCTTTGGAAAACAATGTTCTAGATTAGTCAAACATTCAAAGCCATTTTATTTTGTGATAGCATCTTATGGCATACTTTGTTTACGTCAAGGTCAAGCTCAATGTCTCCCATTTTCCCAATTATCTCCTGTGTATTTATACCTGCGTTTTCTGATTTTCTGTTGCCAGTTCGTTTTGAATTGTCAGGTCGTCCCAGCGTGTTTGTTGTTTTTCCCTGCTCTCTAGTTTTTTGTTTCTAGCTTTTCCAGTTCTGGCATTTCTGTCTGCCCTGACCCTGAGCCTACCTGCCATCCAGTACCTGTTGGACTCTGAACTGATTGTGAACCTCTGCCTGTCCTGAGCCTGCCTGCCTGCCATCCAGTACCTGTCGGACTCTGATCCGGTTATGAACCTCTGCCTTCCCTGACCCTGAGCCTGCCGTCCTGTACCTTTGTCCCACCTCTGGTTTACTGACCCCTGCCTGCCTTGACCTGTCTATTGCCTGCCCCTGTTGGATTATTAAACCATTGTTAATTTAACGTTTCCTGCATCTGGGTCTTACCTTCAAACCTGATACAGAGGTAGTAATCACACTTCTGGGGTGAGGGGCAATCTTCTCACCAAACCACATGACCTTTGTTTTGGAGGTGTTCAGAACAAGGTTAAGGGCAGAGAAAAGATGTTGGATACTAAGAAAGCTTTGTTGTGGAGCGTTTAACACAATTCTTAATCAGGACTTTAACACCTTAACTTCTCTAGGGTTGTGGGCAACATTGGGAATTTTGGATGAAAAACATGCCCAATTAAACTGCCTGCTACTCAGCCATAAAAGCTAGAGTATGCATATAATTAGTAGATGTGGATAGAAAACAGGCAAAAACCTGAGGCAAAAACATGAGGCAAAAACCTGAGGCAAAAAGTGGCAAAAACCAGGAGGCAAAAACCTTTTCATCCAACCAGGAAGTGGGAAATCTGAGGTTTGTAGTTTTCCAAACTCTTTGCCTATTGAATGTACAGTGTCTATGGGGTCATATTGCACTTCCTAAGGCTTCCACTAGATGTCAACAGTCGTTAGAACCTTGTTTGAGGCTTCTACTGTGAAGTGGGGGTGAATGAGAGTGGTATGAGCTGACATGAGCATGAGCTGAGTTAGCTTGCGGTCCATTGCAATTCTAAAGCAAAGGAATTCTCCGGTTGTAACATTATTGAAGATTTATGTTAAAAACATCCTAAAGATTGATTATATACATCATTTGACATGTTTCTACGGACTGTAACGGAACTTGTTGACTTTTCGTCTGCACCTAGTGATCGCGCCTCATGAATTTTGATTACTGGGCTAAACGCATGAACAAAAAGGAGGTATTTGGATATAAATGATGGACTTTATCGAACAAATCAAACATTTATTTTTGAACTGGGATTCCTGGGAGTGCATTCTGATGAATATAATCAAAGGTAAGTGCATATTTATAATGCTATTTCTGACTTCTGTTGACTACACAAAATGAGAAAAAAAAAACCGACATGGCGGATATCTGTTTGGGTTGTTTTGGTCTTTGAGCGCTGTGCCCAGATTATTGCATGGTGTGCTTTTTCTGTAAAGTTTTTTTGAAATCTGACACAGCGGTTGCATTAAGGAGAAGTGGATCTAAAATTCCATGCATAACAGTTGTATCTTTTAACAATGTTTATTATGAGTGTTGCATCAAAAAGCAGAACACTCAAAACATGAGCTCAATGGCAGCTCTTCCTTTAATGAACTCCAGGCCTCGAGAGGGCAGATAACCCAAAAACATGGGTGGAACTAAAAATTTCTGATTTCTGGAGGGACTACTTTTACAAGCACACTTGGAAGATAAGATTGGGTATTAAATGTTTGGGCTTAGCTTTGCTTGGGTCCTCAACATACAA
>NC_056450.1:39442177-39453451 GCF_018296145.1 Oncorhynchus tshawytscha | reverse complement strand
CTAAGACAAAAGGACACTGGCATGGTGAGGACAACCAGAATGTTACACCCTGTAACCAGAGAAGTGCGTCATCTGAGAAGCCGAAGCGGTCCATGCAGAGGCCCCCATCGGAGACCTTCAACACGTAATTCCATCATTCTATTCTGATCAATAAGAGACCGGCAGTTCGGGGAAAGGTTAGGGTTAAAATAAGTATAGCTGACAAATGCACCCACGTGTATTTTTCTCTCTTGTACTCTCTCTTTCTCTCTCTTTTGAAATCCTAATTTTGTGTAACACGTGTCATATTGTGTTGGCCCGCTAGGGAGCTGTTTCGTTGTACTAAATTCTAATCAATAGCATAGACTGCGTGTTTGTGTATCTTATATTACAATTTTAGCTTGTTAGTAAACAAATAATCAACAACTGGTGTAGTACGGACTCATTGGTGGGACTCGGGTTTGTGTAGATTTCCGGGATTATGCAACTTTCAGAATAAGACTGTAGAGGAAATAGATTATTTAACGACTGATGTAAAATCGATATTCTGATATTTGAGTTAATTTGGGAAATAGAAACTCAATAAAGCCAACCTTTCCCATGGTGCCCCAGGTTAATGAGTTAATACTTACCTGATTCATTTAATCACGTAATTATAAACTGTTAATCATTCGATGAGCAGCAGTCGTCACATTAATCATCACATTACAGCGTCACGACATATTGGCGCCTCATGTGAGGAAACTAAGATAAAACTAGGCCGCATTTTTGGGTTAATTCCATGTAAATTGTCTAGAAAGATACACACTGTTGAAGTCGAAAGTTTATATGCACCTTAGCAAAATACATTTCCTGACATTTAATCCTACTACAAATTCTCTGTCTTAACCTCTCTAGGGTAGGTGAGATGCTCACGTCTCAATGCCTCATTGCCTCATCACTGCCTCATTGCCTGCATCCGTAATGGGTCAGCGGTCAAACGACCTCCACTCATCACTGTCAAACGATCCCTGAAACACTTCAGCGAGCAGGCCTTTCTAATCGACCTGGCCGGGGTATCCTGGAAGGATATTGATCTCATCCCGTCAGTAGAGGATGACTGGATATTTTTTTAAATGCCTTCCTAACCATCTTAAATAAGCATGCCCCATTCAAGAAATTTAAAACCAGGAACAGATATAGCCCTTGGTTCTCCCCAGACCTAACTGCCCTTAACCAACACAAAAACATCCTGTGGCGTTCTGCATTAGCATCGAACAGCCCCGTGATATGCAGCTGTTCAGGGAAGTTAGAAACCATTATACACAGGCAGTTAGAAAAGCCAAGATTGGCTTTTTCAAGCAGAAATTTGCTTCCTGCAACACTAACTCAAAAAGTTCTGGGACACTGTAAAGTCCATGGAGAATAAGAACACCTACTCCAAGCTGCCCACTGCACTGAAGATAGGAAACACTGTCACCACTGATAAATCCACCATAATTGAGAATTTCAATAAGCATTTTTCTACGGCTGGCAATGCTTTCCACCTGGCTACTCCTACCCCGGTCAACAGCACTGCACCCCCACAGCAACTCGCCCAAGCCTTCCCCATTTCTCCTTCTCCCAAATCCGTTCAGCTGATGTTCTGAAAGAGCTGCAAAATCTGGACCCCTACAAATCAGCCGGGCTAGACAATCTGGACCCTGTCTTTCTGAAATGCCGAAATTGTTGCCACCCCTATTACTAGCCTGTTCAACCTCTCTTTCGTGTCGTCTGAGATTCCCAAAGATTGGAAAGCAGCTGCGGTCATCGCCCTCTTCAAAGGGGGGGACACTCTTGACCCAAACTGCTACAGACTTATATCTGTTCTACCATGCCTTTCTAAGGTCTTCGAAAGCCAAGTCAACAAACAGATTACTGACCATTTCAAATCTCACCATACCTTCTCTGCTATGCAATCTGGTTTCAGAGCTGGTCATGGGTGCACCTCAGCCACACTCAAGGTCCTAAACAATATCTTAACAGCCATCGATAAGAAACATTACGGTGCAGCTGTATATTTTGATCTGGCCAAGGCTTTCGACTCTGTCACTCTTTCGACTCACCACATCCTCATCGGCAGACTCGACAGCCTTGGTTTCTCAAATGATTGCCTCGCCTGGTTCACCAACTACTTCTATGATAGAGTTCAGTGTGTCAAATCGGAGGGTCTGCTGTCCGGACCTCTGGCAGTCTCTATGGGGTGCCACAGGGTTCAATTCTTGGACCGACTCTCTTCTCTGTATACATCAATGATGTCGTTCTTGCTGCTGGTGAGTCTCTGATCCACCTCTACGCAGACGACACCATTCTGTATACTTCTGGCCCTTCTTTGGACACTGTGTTAATTAGCCTCCAACTGCTCTTAAATGCAAGCCAAACTAAATGCATGCTCTTCAACTGATCACCCCCGCACCTGCCTGCCCTTCCTGCATTACTACTCTTGACGGTTCTGACTTAGAATATGTGGACAACTACAAATACCTAGTTGTCTGGTTAGACTGTAAACTCTCCTACCAGACTCATTAAGCATATCCAATCCCAAATTAAATCTAGAATTGGCTTCCTTTTTGCAACACTCATGATGCCAAACATACCCTCGTAAAACTGCCTATCCTGCCGATCCTTGACTTCGGCAATGTAATTTACAAAATAGCCTCCAACGCTCTACTCAGCAAATTGGATGCAGTCTATCACAGTGCCATCCGTTTTGTCACCAATTACCCACCACTGCGACCTGTATGCTCTCGTTGGCTGGCCCTCGATTCATATTTAAATTAGAGTTTATTTGCCACATGCGCTGAATACAACAGGTGTAGACCTTACAGTGACATGCTTACTTACAGGCTCAACCATTAGTGCAAAAATGGTATTAGGTGAACAATAGGTAAGTAAAGAAATAAAAACAACAGTAAAAAGTCAGTGAAAAACAGTAGCGAGGCTATGTACAGTAGCGAGGCTATAAAAGTAGCGAGGGTACATACTGACACCGGTAAGTCAGGCTGATTGAGGTAGTATGTACATGAAGATATTGTTAAAGTGACGATACATATTTGATGAACAGAGATTAGCAGTAGCGTAAAGAGGGGTTGGCTGGTGGTGTGTGGCGGGACACAATGCTTATAGCCCGGTTAGCCAATGCGCGGGAGCACTGGTTGGTCGGGCAAATTTTGTATTACGTACATATGTACATTAATGTAAGGTTAAAGTGACTATGCAAATATGATAAACAGAGAGTAGCAGCAGCGTAAAAGAGGGGTTGGGGAGGTACACAATGCAAATAGTCTGGGTAGCCATTAGATTACCTGTTCAGGAGTCTTATGGCTTTGGGGGTAAAAACTGTTGAGCAGCCTTTTTGTCCTAGTCCTGGCACTCTGGTACCGCTTGCCATGCGGTAGTAGAGAGAACAGTCTATGACTGGGGTGGTTGGGGTCTTTAAAACATTTTAGGGCCTTCCTCTGACACCGCCTGGTGTAGAGGTCCTGGATGGCAGGCAGCTTAGCCCCAGTGATGTACTGGGCCGTGTGCACTACCCTCTGTAGTGCCTTGTGGTCGGAGGCTGAGTAATTGCCGTAACAGGCAGTGATGCAACCAGTCAGCATGCTCTCAATGTTGCAGCTGTAGAACCTTTTGAGGATCTCAGGACCCATGCCAAATCTTTTAATTTCCTAAAGGGGAATAGGCTTTGTCGTGCCCTCTTCATGACTGTCTTGGTGTTTTTGGACCATTCGAGTTTGTTGGTGATGTGGACACCAAGGAACTTGAAGCTCTCAAGCTGCTCAACAACAGCCCCTTCATCGCCAAACCCAAACCCTTGCTAGGTAAAGCCGCACCTTATCTCAGCTCACTGGTCACCATAGCAGCACCCACTCACAGCACATGCTCCAGCAGGTATATTTCACTGGTCACCCCCAAAGCCAATTCCTCATTTGGCCGCCTTTCCTTCCAGTTCTCTGCTTCCAATGACTGGACCAAATTGCAAAAATCACTGAAGTTGGAGATCCATATCTCCCTCACTGTCAAAGCAGCTCACAGATCACTGCACATGTACATAGCTCATCTGTAAATAGTCCATCCAACTACCTCATCCCCAAACTGCACATCTATCACTCCAGTGTTTAATTGCTAAATTGTAATTATAACGCCTATTTATTACCTTATCTCCCTAATCTTACCTAATTTGCGCACACAGTTCAGACTTTTTTTCTCTATTGATCTATTGACTGTATGTTTGTTTATTCCATGTGTAACTCTGTGTTGTTGTTTGTGTCGCACTGCTTTGCTTCATCTTGGCCAGGTCGCATTTGTAAATGAGAACTTGTCCTCAACTAGCCTACCTGGTTAAATAAATGTGAAATAATAAAAAATAAAAAAAATACCATCTATTTTGTGAAGTGCACCAGTCCCTCCTGCAGCACAGCACCCCCAAAACATGATGCTGCCAACCCAGTGCATCACGGTTGGGATGGTGTTCTTCGGCTTGCATGCCTCCCCTTTTCCTCCAAACATAACGATGGTCATTATGGCAAAACAGTTATATTTGTGTTTAATCAAACCAGAGGACATTTCTCCAAAAAGTACAATCTTTGTCCCCATGTCCAGCTGCAAACCGTAGTCTGGCTTTTTATGACGGTTTTGGGGCAGTGGGTTCTTCCTTGCTGAGCGGCCTTTCAGGTTATGTCGATATTGGACTCGTTTTACTGTGGATATAGATACTTCTGTACCTGTTCCCTCCATAATCTTCACAAGGTCTTTCGCTGTTGTTCTGGGATTGATATGCAAATTTCGCACCAGAGTACGTTCATCTAGAGGAGACAGAATGGGTCTCCTTCCTGAGCGGTATGACGGCTGGGTGGTCCCATGGTGTGTATTCTTGAGTACTACTGTTTGTACAGATGAGCGTGGAACCTTCAGGCTTTTGTAAATTGCTCCCAACGATGAACCAGACTTGTGGAGGTCGACAATTTCTTTTCAGACGTCTTGGCTAATTTCTTCTTATTTTCCCATGATGTCAAGCAAAGACGCACTGATTTTGAAGGTAGGTCTTGAAATACATCCACAGGTACACCTCCAATTGACTCCAATGATTTCAATTAGCCTATCAGAAGCTTCTAAAGCCATGACATTATTTTCTGGAATTTTCCAAGCTGTTAAAAGGCACAGTCAACTTAATGTATGCAAACTTCTGACCCACTGGGATTGTGTTACAGTGAATTATAAGTGAAATAATCTGTCTGTAAACAATTGTTGGAGAAATTACTTGTGTCATGCAGAAAGTAGATGTCCTAACCGACTTTCCAAAACTATAGTTTGTTAACAAGACATTTGTGGAGTGGTTGAAAAATGAGTTTTTATGACTCATAGTGTATCTAAGCTTCTGACTTCAACTGTATATTCCAATAGTAGCTATTGGCATGAGTGTGGTTTCCTTTTCACCCAGTTACTGGTAGGGAGAGATCCACCCTTTGGTATTTAATTTTAATTTTTTTATTTTACCAGGCAAGTTAGTTAAGAACAAATTCTTATTTTCAATGACAGCCTAGGAACAGTGGGTTACCTGTTTGACAGATTTGTACCTTGTCAGCTCAGGGATTTGAGCTTGCAACCTTTCGGTTACTAGTCCAACGCTCTAACCACTAGGCTACCCTGCCGCCCCAGGTATATCCGATGAAAGTCAGTGTGTGTGGGGTAATGTGAAGAGTTTAAGGGTTGAACGTGAGACGTCACCTAGTAAGCCTGTTCCCTTGTTGGAGGGAACTTTCCTTGTGCGTTGAAGTGGAAATCCAGCGCAAGGGAAGCGAAGCATCGCGCCAGTTGCTAAGCTAACAAAGGGATGCTAAGCTAACAAAGGGATGCTAAGCTAACAAAAGGGAGCAGCCATTTTTGATTTCCCTTTTATTCAAAGTGAATTTCCGTGCTGGGCGGGAATCCCATGAGGTTTCAGCTTACGCTATCAGTAACCTCTGAAGAATCGCCAGTAATTGTTGTTAAATTATTTAGGTTACACTGTATGATATCCAACAAATCTCAACTGATTGGATATCATTGTCTCATTCAATTTAATGCAGAAGTTAAATTGACATACTACCTTTTCAGGTTGTTAATTGGGAAAATACACAGATGGATATGTTCCAACAAGTGAGACATTGTTAAGTGTTTCCACTCTTAACCTATATAAAGCAACTATTTCAGGTTAATTAAAGTTAATTCCTTTCACCTATACAGGGGCGACTAATCATTCAAATTAATTAATCGATTAAATCTGTTTTTACCAGCTCAATCGTATTTAGGGAAACAGCATATTTGAAATTCCACCTTCACTGGAACCTTGTCGATTTTAGCTTGTGTAAACAGTGACCTCTGCTGGTGAAGAATCGCCAGAAATTATTTTAAAATAATACGGCTTGCACTGGATTGTATCTAACCAGTCTCAAATGATTGGATGCCATAGTCTCATTCAATTTAATACATAAATTAAATTGCCATACTCCCTGTCCATCTCGTTTATTGGGATAATACACAAACTAATGTGTCTCAACCAATGAGACATCGTTAAACTTTTCCATGTTAACTTCAATACAACAACTCCTACAGGTTAATTAAAGTTTAAATTCCTAAATAGCCTATACAGGTTTGATTTATCAGTAAAATTGATTAAATCATTTAAATCTGCTTTGGCGAGTTTATTTAATAACCAACTTTCCCATTACTGACCCAGTCTTGATGATTTATGGACGTTTACAAACTGAGTTAAATCGTGTTTGCAGCTTCAACTCAAAACAAACTTTACATGAATTGAAGCCATCAGATGACCCATTTCCCCTCTAATCAGTGGACCTTTACCCACGGAAAGAGTGATCGCTGACCTCAGCAATGATGCAAATCCTAATTATGCCGAGGGGCTGAAAATGTTAGATTTCGATGCCATAAGCGAGAAAAATGCAGACATTGCGACAGACGCTCTCCAAAATAGACCATCAGGGAGGCCTTGTGAAGATTCTTTCCAGTTTAGCCCTCAACTATTCCCACCAGACAGTGCACCAATACCTCAGTGGCCAGCAGAGGCACAAGCAGGAAGCTGGAGAGTTCAAGGCACAGGTGGAGAGAACCAGGGAGTTGACGTCGAAAGCAGAAAAAGATAAGTTACTGCTAGCCAAGGAACTGTCTGTGAGAACAGATAAATTGGAAGATCTGGCTAACACTTATAACAAAGAACGTGAACAAACTCTTGACCAAGTCCGTATTCTAAAGGAACAACTCATTTTAGTCAAAATGTGAAATACGATGAAATCCACGCAAAACTAGATGAATCTGACGAGCTATTACAATTTTGTAATTTGAATTTGGCGCACTCCGGCTTCACTGGATGTTGTCGATTTTGATCCCGAGTTGGGTAAGAACATGGTCCATCTTGTTGAGGTGATGTGAACAAGTCTCACTTCTCATGAGAACGTCGTCCACATAGATTATCATCCCCCTGGAGGCTGCGTCTGGCATTGCCTTGTGCAGGAAGATGTTTAACTCTGAGGGGGAGTTCGCATACACAAACGGGCAACAATTGAATGTGAAGAGCTTGTTCGAGAACGAGAAAGCCAACTTGTGATGGTCACGAGGGTCGACTGTAATGGTCCAGAAACCGTTCGCCACGTCAACGGTGGAGAAGTACTTGACGTTTGCCACCTTTGGCAATTCTTGGTTGCGCTGTGTCATTGGCATACAAGACAATGGAACCAGGTTGTTGAGTTGTCAACGGTAAGACGACATTTACCCATTGGTTTCAGAACAGGCCACAGGGGAGCATTGTACGTACTGTTACATTCCTTGATTATCCGTTTAGCTAATCGGGAGTAGGTAATCTCTTGCACCGCTGCGTATGCTGCGAGCGGAATTTTGTATTGTCTCACAAACGTATGAGCTGCTCTGGGTGGCGTAGGAATACACACCACATGAATGCCCATAACACAGCAATCCAGCGAGTCTGTTGACCAGATCTGATGTCATTCCATGTCATTGACAAGAGCGTCAGCCTCCAACAGTAGTTGTACTACCTGTGCACGGAAACCTGGATATGGTTCTGCGACATTGTACAGGTCTTCATCGGGTGGTGACGGCATGACTATCCTACCAATCCTTGACTTCGGCGATGTCATTTACAAAATAGCCTCCAACACTCTACTCAGCAAATTGGATGCAGTCTATCACAGTGCCATCCGTTTTGTCACCAAAGCCCCAAATACTGCCCACCACTGCGACCTGTATGCTCTCGTTGGCTGGCCCTCGCTTCATATTCGCTGCCAAACCCACTGGCTCCAGGACATCTATAAGTCTTTGCTAGGTAAAGCACCGCCTTATCTCAGCTCACTGGTCACCATAGCAGCACCCACCCGCAGCACGCCCTCCAGCAGGTAAATTTCATTGGTCACCCCCAAAGCGAATTCCTACTTTGGCCGCCTTTCCTTAAAGTTCTCTGCTGCCAATGTCTGGAATGAACTGCAAAAATCACTGAAGCTGGAGACTCATATCTCCCTCACTTGCTTTAACCTCTCTTGGGTAGGAGGCAGTATTTTGACATGAAAAGCATGCCCAAAGTAAACTGCCTGTTACTCAGGCCCAGAAGCTAGGATATGCATATAATTGGAAAATGTGGATAGAAAACACCCTAATTCTAGTTTATAGAACTGTTAAAATAATGTTTGTGAGTATAACAGCACAGATTTTGCAGGCGAAACCCCGAGGACAAACCATCCAGGGAAGAAAAAATTGAGGTCATAGGATTTTCTATGGGATACACTTATTGTTAGGAACCCCGGGGTCCTGGCTAAATTCCCAATCTGGCCCTCAAACCATTACGGTCACCTAATAATCCCCAGTTTACAATTGGCTCATTAATCCCCCTCCTCTCCTCTGTAACTATTCCCCAGGTCGTTGCTGCAAATGAGAATGTGTTCTCAGTCAACTTACCTGGTAAAATAACAGATAAATAAATCAAATTAAAAAAAAATCCTATCTCGTTTGCCCACACTGTAAATAGACTTTTTCTATTGTATTATTGACTGTATGTTTGTTTATTTCATGTGTAACTGTGTTGTTGTTTGTGTTGCACTGCTTTGCTTTATCTTGGCCAAATCGCAGTTGCAAATGAGAACTTGTTCTCAACTAGCTTACCTTGTTAAATAAAGCTAAAATAAAATAAAAATGTCAATAGTGGGAAAATCATTGGTTGTTACCTCACAAGAGTACTTCACATGCAGGGGGAGATGCAATTTCATCCTCTGTGACGATGGAGTATATTAACAGGTTGCTGTTAGAATCGACATTCATCCTGAACGTTGATGTGTTTCCAAGGGGCAATACGGGAGTATTTGACGGACAAGTAAACTGCGTACCTCCCTCGCCATCTAAGTCTAGGGAGGATGCAAGAGGCCCAATCAGGGGAACAACCAGTTCAAAGTCATGGAAGGAGTATTCAGTCGATTCCTAGCTGAGTGTGCCGAGGGAGCGGACTGTGTCCCGAGGAATGGAAATATTCGCTTGAGTCAGATTCTGTACCAGGAGGTAAGTTGATCTAGCGGTTAGTTCTCGCCACCAGTTGCGCAGATTCCTGGCGATGGTAGGGTACTATCGTACATTCTGTAAGAATTTTTCAACAGTAGGAGCTCCCCTTACATCTCTGCTCAGTCCCAATGTACAATTTAAGGGGTCCCAGGAATGTAACTATGCTTTTGAGTCCGCCAAAGTGCTACTTTGTAGTGCCCCAGTGCTTGCCGCCCCCAACTTTGACAACCCTTTTAAGTTGGATGTAGACGCTAGTATAGTGGGGGTGGGTGCTGTTCTCTTGCAATAAGATGAAGAGGGAGTGGATCGGCCCGTCAGTTTCTTCTCCCGTAAGTTCAACTCGTGTCAGTCAAGGTACTCCACCATTGAACAAGAGACGCTGGCTTTATTGTTAGCCTTACAGATTTTTTGAGGTATATGTGGGCTCCAGTGACTTGCCTGTACTGGTCTTCACGGACCATAATCCTTTGGTGTTTTTGAAAAAATGTACAATCAGAACCGCCTCCTCGTTTCCTCCAAGCAGCTGATTGGTCGGCCCCAATGCAGATTGGAGCTCTGATCCCGCCCTCTCGTTAGGGGATACAGCTGTCGGCAATTACAAACTCCTTCTGCAGCTTTATAAGCCAGTGTTCCTTTGTTAGGAAGAGAGAGCGTCTTGGTATGTCCTGTGTTTTGTTGTTGGCTTGTATTTTGGAAATTATTTTGTAGCTGGCCCTGCATGTGCATGTCAAAAGGACTATTTTTGATCATTGAAATGGTTCACTTTACATTAGTAATTAGTTTGTTTTTGCTGCCAGGGGGGAAGGCACCTTGGGAGTGCTTTGGCAAGAGGCCTGCGGGCATACACAAACCCGTAGTATGTATTATGTCTATGCACACTATGTAAGACCTAGGCGGACCATCCCCTGTATTTTGGTTAGTGCGCCAGTTGGTACAAGGTAGGTAAGTTAGGAGAGGGGGCTTTAACTTTAACTTTCTTTGCTTTGGTTCTGTCCAGACCATTTTCCCCAATTTACAGTGTGAAGGAAATCAATTCCCTGTTAACTCTAAATTCTCTGCCTATGTCATACTTGCCCGCACCTGCAATCCCATACCTCTTTCACTCCACAGGGAGTTGCGTGAAGCAGCGTGTTGCGTCCCCCCCTCCCCCTCCAAGAACTGTGGGTAACAAATGCACTGATTGACACCTCTAGCATTGGGTACTGAAATGTCAGGTTCCAAATAACTGAATTGAAGGGAAAGGTGAACTGAGACAGGAAGTACTTCATGCCAACTATTTTCCTCTGTTAAAGCTGCTGCAGGTCAGTCTGGAGAGAGCAGACTTTGCTAGCAATAGTGCAAAAAGTTAGCTGGAAAGTTGCAGATTTTTCAACGTAGGTGACTGCTGCCATCTCTGTGAAAAAAACTGTCTTTGAGCAGTTACTTTACCAACTTTATTATCCATAATGTATAGTGAATGCATGAACAGGCATGTTACCAACAAACAAACATTTTATCTGTCTCCAACATCTGCTCCTCTGTTGTCAGAGATAGACCCTGCCGCAGCTGAACAGGAGGGGAGGGACTCAACTCTCACACTTGCAGACATAACTGTTAATAAATCCAAAATAATGAAGTTGATATAGTTCATCACGTATATTGATCTGTTGAAATCAAGTCATTTGTGGACATTAGTCAGGGACATGATTGTCTGGAATGATTTTTCAGCGTGATTGCAGAGCG